>NW_027254372.1:300000-492071 GCF_044704955.1 Pristiophorus japonicus
TCTGCTCGCCTTGGTGCCGTGCTGGACCACATGATCCACCCCGACCAGTCATACACGGTCCCGGGCCGGACAATCCACGACAACATCCATCTGGTCCGGGACCTCATCCATTGCTCCCAGGAGGCTGGTCTGTCGGTCGCCTTCCTATCCCTCGACCAAGAGAAGGCGTTCGACAGGGTGGATCACGACTATCTGCTCGGAACTCTGCGCGCTTTCGGGTTCGGGACGCATTTCGTCGCCCGGATCCGACTTTTGTATGCCGCCGCGGAGTGTCTGATTAAGGTTAACGGGTCCTTGACGGCGCCCCTTCGCTTTAGGAGAGGGGTGCGCCAGGGATGCCCCATGTCCGGCCAGTTATACGCCGTTTGCGTGGAGCCTTTCCTGCGCCTCTTGCGGACGAGGTTGACGGGACTGGCTCTGCAAGGGCCGGGCGTGGAGGTCGTCCTCTCGGCTTACGCCGATGACGTGCTCCTCGCGGTAGAGGATCCCGCTGACCTGCGGAGGATGCGTGAGTGCCAGGAGATTTACTCGGCCGCGTCCTCCGCCAGGATCAACTGGGAGAAATGTTCCGGACTCCTGGTGGGTCAGTGGCGGGTGGACTCCCTGCCGGAGGAGCTCAGGCCTTTTGCCTGGAGCACGACCCATCTCCTCTATCTGGGAGTCTACCTTAGCCCCGACGAGGAAGCCTGGCCGGCGAACTGGCAGGAGCTGGAGGCCAAGGTCGCCGCTCGCCTAGGGCGCTGGACAGGACTGCTCCGAGTGCTGTCCTACAGGGGTCGAGCGCTAGTCATAAACCAGCTGGTGGCCGCAATGCTGTGGTACCGGCTGGTCACTTTGACCCCTCCCCCTGCGTTTGTCGCCAAGATACAGAAGAAGCTGGTGGACTTCTTCTGGAACAACAGGAAGCACTGGGTCTCTGTCGCGGTCTTGAGTCTCCCGCTTGAGGAGGGCGGTCAGTCGTTGGTGTGCGTCAGCGCCCAGCTCGCGACTTTCCGTCTTCAGACCCTGCAGAGATACCTTTACGTCGAGCCCCCTCCTAGGTGGTGTGCTCTGGCGAGGTATTTCTTCCGCCAGCAGCTCGACCTCAATTATGACACGCAGCTCCTGTTTGTGAACTTGGGGGGTGCCAGGACCGCCCTCCGGGAGCTGCCTGTCTTTTACAGGGAACTCATCAGGGTCTGGAACAAAGTCTCCACCAAGCGCAGCTCTCCGCCGGCTGGAGTGGCGGCCGTCCTGCAGGAACCGCTGCTCGGGAATCCGTACCTCCACGGCCGAGGCTTCATGTGGCGGTCGGAAGAGAGGGCTGTGGCTGGTGAGGTGACCAGGGTCAGGGACCTGCTCGATGGCGGAGGAGCGGGCTGGATGGCGCCAGTCACGCTGGCGCGGCGCCTAAATTCTGCCAACGTCCGCCGCGCGGCCGATGCCATCGAGTCGCTAAAAACAGCTCTGGGCCCTGACTCCGTTAGGTGTATCGAGGAGGCTCAAGCACGTGGGGAGATCCCGTCCGAACTGACCCCCGTCCGGACGGAATTCCTCATCGGCGCCAAACCCCGGAACCTCCCTCGGGGGCCGGCGCCTCACAACTTGAGCCGCCTCGGGGAAATCCCCTCCGTGCCTTTCAGTTCCGCGCGGAGGGGTTTCCTGTACGGGCTGCTCCTGCACACCCTCAACTTTGCCATCCTCGCCGGCCGTCCGGACACGCCATGGCGTACCATCTTGCCGTCCGGAGGAGGCGGGGGTCCCCGATGGAGGGCCCTCTACGCAGGGGTCCTCCCACTATTCATCGGGGACTTGGCCTGGAGGGTGGTGCACGGAGCAGTGCCGTGCAACAAATTTTTAAGCCGGTTCACGGACTCCCAGGCCGCCTGCAATTTCTGCGGTCTGGAGGAGTCCGTGTTCCATGTTTTTATGGAATGCACGAGGTTGCAGCCCCTGTTTTATTATTTGAAGGGGCTGCTCCTGAAATTCTGGCTGCACTTCAGTCCCACTCTCCTGATCTTTGGGCACCCTGTGCGGAGGGGAGCGGGTAGGTCCGAAGGCCTCCTCGTAGGACTGCTCCTGGGCACGGCCAAGGGTGCCATCAGCCGGTCCAGGCAGCGGGCGGTCGAGGGGGTCGTTCAACCTGACTGCCTGCCTCTCTTCCGCTCTTACATCCGGTCCAGGGTGTCCTTGGAGATGGAGCACGCGGTGTCCACCGGTACGCTCGCGGCCTTCCGCGAGAGGTGGGCACCGGAGGGACTGGAGTGCATCATCACGCCCGGCAACCAAATTTTAATTTGATTTTACGTTTTAAAGTTAATTTGTTTTAATTGCCGGTGCTTTTAGTGTCCCCTTCCCTTTTATAGGGGGCACTGGGGAAAAATTGTGATTTTAGTGCCCAAAAAAAAAAACAAAAAAAAAAAAAGAAAAAAAAAAACACAAAAAAGGGGGGAAAAAAAAAAATTGGCCTTGTAAATGTCTGGAGTGTCACCCAGGTCGGGTGGCACAGTTTAATGTTTATGTTTTCGCAGGTAGACTCTAAAAGAGTTTCATGCACAAGGAACCAATCGTGGAGCAGTAGAGGCGTGTCCTGCTCAGTTGGAGCTGTGAGCAGTGAGTGGAGCAGCTAGCAACTTGAGCTCCAGCCTGGAGAGCCCTGAGACCAGCCCAGGAGGAGAAGGAAGGAAGGGGCTTCACTACAACTTCTATCCAGAGGGAGAGGAGGAGAAAGCAGAAAACTTTCAACATCTTTATCATTTCTGCAAAGAGTTGGAGAGAGGGGGAAAAACCACAACAACCATCCAGTGTGGAAGGAGGGAGACTCTACATTCTACAGGTGGGTGTGGGTGCATTTCCCCAAACAGACTTTGTTGTATCGGTGGGGGGAGGAAAGAAGACCACTGAGGGCCGGAACATCGCGGGGGGTGTGTGTGTGTGTGGTAGTGTGTGTGGGGGCCTTGCTTACAACTAGGCCCCCCCCCCACAATTGGAACCCCCCCCACCCCCCCCCACATTTGCCTAGCCTGGGATAGCTGGAGCTACCAGGCTGAAGATTGTTGTTTTTCTTAAATCACCCAATTAAAGATCGTTAGGAGTGCCTGGTGGCTCCAGCTACCCCAGGTGAAGACATCTTCTCCCCCCACCTGAAGACCACCCCAAAGACTTTTGTGTTTTGCCATCTGGGGAGTGCACCCACCCACAGCTGCGAGGGGAGACCTGCCCTCGCAGCCCCCCCCCCTTCCCACCCCCCTCTCTCTTTCTCTGCTACTCTGTTTCTCCCCTCTCTCTCTGAGAACCCTTTCCTTCCAAATTTTTAAAAAAAATAACAATTAAGACAACTGAGCAGAGGGAGCAAGGCCTCTCCCCAATTGTCAACGAGGGGAGAGGTGCCTCGTTAAGGGCTCCTCTGCTCAGTTAACATACGAGGCCATTAAAGACCATTAAGGCCTGTGACTTTGGGGTGGGTGTGGCCCTTAAAGGGACTCCGTGATGGCGACCCCATCCACGCCGGTGGCAGGGCCAGCAAGGACGTATGCGCAGGTGGCAACCGCTTCCACGGCCCCTCCTGCGCCACCCGCTGCCCTGCCACCATTTAGATTAATTACTAGAAAACACGGGGTCAAGAGCTACACTCACCCCACAATGAGCATTGAGGAGTGCGTGCGGGCGATGGCTGGGGTAGTCGGCCCCTCGGCCATTGTCGCAGCCTCCAAGATGTCTGGGAAGGCTGTTTTCTTCCTGGGGTCGGAGCGGGCGGTGTCCCTGGCCCTCGAAAAGGGGCTCACGGTGGGCGGGACGTTCCTGCCGGTGGATCCTCTCGAGGCCACCGCGCAGAGGGTCATCGTGTCGAACGTCCCGCCCTTTGTTCCCGCTGAGCTCCTCCTCCCTCACCTACAACAACTGGGGGAGGTAAGGTCAGGGATCAACCCCATACCGCTCGGCCTCAGGGAGAACAGCCTGCGCCACGTGTTCTCCTTCCGCCGCCAGCTCTTTGTCCGGCTGGCGCGGGAGGACGTGACAGAAGGGCACTTTAATGTGGTGCACGAGGGGACTGCCTACCGCGTCTTCTGGACGTCGGACGGCGTGCGGTGCCATGCCTGCAGGGAGGTGGGGCATGTTCGTAAGAACTGCCCCGCCTCCAAGGCCGCCAAACCACCGAAGGCGGCCAAGGCTGGCGCTGCCGCCACCCCTCCCCCTAGTTGCGTCCGCGTGCCGGGAGCCATGGGTGCGCGGGCATCGTCGGAGGCCTTTGTTTTCAGGGCCTCCGGCGGGGGGGAGGGAGAGCGTCCGAGCGGAAAGAAGGCGCGGAAGAAGGAGAAACATCTAGAGGCGGGTCCCCTCGGTGCGCCGGAAAGTCTGACCACCGCGCTCAGCCCAACCCAGTCACCGGCGAGCGCGGGGTGCCCCGAGCCCGTGCCCGGGCCCTTGAATAACACCACAGAGGGGCCCAGGCGCGGGCAAGAAAAGGAAAAGGGGGGGGCGGAGCGGGAGGCCTCGGCAGACATGGAGGTCTCCCTGACTCCGCGCGCCCCCAGGAACAAAAAGAGGCACCGCCCCAATGAGGCGGAGGGGGAACAACATCCCTCCGCGGAGGAGGCGGTGCCCGCCGCGTGTCCCGCGTCCCCCACCAGCGCCCCCAAATTGCGCTGCAGGCGCGAGGAGTCTTTCCCCGGGGAGGGTGAGGCAGTCGAGGCTGCCCAGCCGCTGCCTCCTGGGGAGGGCGTGGAAGATCTGCCTGTCGTGGGGGGCGTGGGGCCAGTGGAAGAATGCGTAGCCGCCGGGCCGAGCGTCCCGGGGACCGAGGCGGGCGGGGCCGAAAAGGCCGAACCTGAGCCCGCCCAGCTATTATCCAACTTCCCCCGGGAGTCGCTCGACCCGGCGGAAAAACAATTTATTGATTTTAATGACACTGTAGATGCTGGGCCGGGGGGTGGCAGCGGGGAGGGGGAGGAACACCCACCCTCGCCCCTTACTTTGGAGCTGGAGCACTTGGAGGGCCTGGGGATTTCCTATGGCCGGGTCTCTCCTTGTTCTCCGGTTCCTGGGGCGGAGGGGGAACCCCTTCCGCTGTCATTTCCCGACCCGGCACCATTTTTAAAAGAGCCCAGTGGGGACTCCTCTGCCGACGATCCTGGGGGTGGGATCGGGGCAGTGCCAGGGCCGGTTGGAGCGGCCGGTTCATTTGCCGTACCTTGTGCGGTCGATGGGCCGGCTGCTGGCGGCCACCTCCCGGAGGAGGACGGGGACTCGGTGGGGGACGCGGGTGAAGACCTAGAGACCACCGCCAGGGAGGCGGTGGATCTGCTCGCGGCCGCCGCTGAGGCCCTCCTCGTTCCTGCAAAGGAACTCCGGGACTTTTTGGCCCAGAGCCGGGGTCGCCGCGACCAAGCCCGACTGGCCCTGGAAAAATGGTCCGAGCCGGAGCTGATCAAGGGGTCCGTCCGCGCCGCCGTTAAAACCTTGGCCGCGGGCGGGCCCTTGACAAAGGAGCAGCACCTTGAGCTGCGCGAGCTCGAGGGACTCCTCGCTGGGCTGCGGAGGGAGCGGAGTTCAACAAAAGACTTCGCTCCCTCCCCCACAATAGGTTAAGGTAGAGGTTGCACTATGCTTTTGCCATGAAGATAACCATAGCCAGCCTCAACATCAACGGCGGCAGAGGGGCACGCCGTAGATTTGACAATTTTTCGCTCCTGCGGGAGGGGAAATATGCGGTGTGCTTCCTGCAAGAAACCCACACCGTTCCGGGAGACGAAGCCACGTGGCTCCTGGAATGGCAAGGAGAGGTCCGCATGAGCCACCTCACCGCCATTTCAAGTGGGGTGGCCATCTTGCTGGGCCCGCATTTTCAGCCGGAGATCTTGGGGGTCGAGGAGCCCGTGCCAGGCCGCTTGCTGCACGTAACGGTTCGCCTGGGGGACGTGCCGCTCCATCTCGTGAACGTGTACGCCCCTCATCCCGGCCCGCAGCAGACGCGCTTCTTTGAAGAGGTGTCCGCTCTTCTTGGCTCCGTCGACGTCGGCGACTGCATTGTCCTCGGGGGGGATTTTAACTGCACCCTCGAGGCGAGGGACCGCTCCGGTGCCCCGCAGTGCATGACGGCGATGGAGAAGTTGAGGGACCTGGTCGGGTCCTTCGACTTGGTGGATGTCTGGCGAAATCTCCACCCCGACTCCAGCGCCTTTACTTGGGTGAGGCCTGGAGTTGGATGGTCTAGAGTCGACCGCCTTTACGTGTCTCGGGCGTACGTTTCCTGCGTCCCGGCGGCCTCCGTGCGGCCGGTGCCGTGCTCGGACCACCACCTGGTGTGGGCGGAGCTCGCTTCGCTCCGCGCGAGGACGGGGTCCGCGTACTGGCACTTTAACAACCGGCTGCTGGAGGACGTGCGGTTCCAGGACTCGTTCCGTCGATTCTGGTCCGACTGGAGAAGGAAGCAGGGGGGCTTCCCCTCCTTGAGGCTATGGTGGGACGTGGGCAAGGCTCACGTCCGCGTCTTCTGTCAAGAGTACGCGAGGGGGTCGACCAAGAGGCGGGCGGCCAGAGTCGGGCGCCTAGAAAAAGAGGTGCTCGACCTGGAAGCCCGTCTCGGTCAAGTCGTCCAGGACCCGGCCCTGCGGACGGTGTACGAAGCGAAGAAGGCCGCGCTGAAGGACCTGCAGCTCGTCGGGTCCCGAGGCGCGTTCGTGAGGTCGCGGATCCGGTTCCTGCGGGATCTGGACCGCGGCTCCCCCTTCTTCTACTCGCTGGAAAAAAGGCAGAGTGTCCGTAAGCAGCTCTTGACGCTGCTGGCCGACGACGGCTCTCTCGTCTCGGATCCGGAGGGCGTCAACAACAGGGTCCGTGAATATTACGGGGCTCTGTTCTCTCCGGATCCGTCCAGCGAGGAAGCGCGTAGAGTTTTGTGGGAGGACCTGCCGAAGGTCAGCCCGGAGGGCGCCGAAAATCTGGAAGCTCCGCTAAGCCTGGCGGAGCTGACCGGTGCCCTCGCCCGGCTCTCGAGGGGAAAATCCCCGGGGCTGGACGGGCTGACCGTGGAGTTCCACAGGGCGTTCTGGGACGTCCTGGGGAGCGACTACGCGCGGGTCCTGGGGGAAAGTCTGGCGACCGGGGAGATGCCCCTCTCTTGGCGCAGGGCAGTCATCGTCCTGCTGCCTAAGAAGGGCGATCTCCGCCTCCTTAAGAACTGGCGCCCGGTCTCCCTCCTCAGCACGGACTACAAAATCTTCGCCAGGGCGATGTCTGCTCGCCTTGGTGCCGTGCTGGACCACATGATCCACCCCGACCAGTCATACACGGTCCCGGGCCGGACAATCCACGACAACATCCATCTGGTCCGGGACCTCATCCATTGTTCCCAGGAGGCTGGTCTGTCGGTCGCCTTCCTATCCCTCGACCAAGAGAAGGCGTTCGACAGGGTGGATCACGACTATCTGCTCGGAACTCTGCGCGCTTTCGGGTTCGGGACGCATTTCGTCGCCCGGATCCGACTTTTGTACGCCGCCGCGGAGTGTCTGATTAAGGTTAACGGGTCCTTGACGGCGCCCCTTCGCTTTAGGAGAGGGGTGCGCCAGGGATGCCCCATGTCCGGCCAGTTATACGCCGTTTGCGTGGAGCCTTTCCTGCGCCTCTTGCGGACGAGGTTGACGGGACTGGCTCTGCAAGGGCCGGGCGTGGAGGTCGTCCTCTCGGCTTACGCCGATGACGTGCTCCTCGCGGTAGAGGATCCCGCTGACCTGCGGAGGATGCGTGAGTGCCAGGAGATTTACTCGGCCGCGTCCTCCGCCAGGATCAACTGGGAGAAATGTTCCGGACTCCTGGTGGGTCAGTGGCGGGTGGACTCCCTGCCGGAGGAGCTCAGGCCTTTTGCCTGGAGCACGACCCATCTCCTCTATCTGGGAGTCTACCTTAGCCCCGACGAGGGAGCCTGGCCGGCGAACTGGCAGGAGCTGGAGGCCAAGGTCGCCGCTCGCCTAGGGCGCTGGACAGGACTGCTCCGAGTGCTGTCCTACAGGGGTCGAGCGCTAGTCATAAACCAGCTGGTGGCCGCAATGCTGTGGTACCGGCTGGTCACTTTGACCCCTCCCCCTGCGTTTGTCGCCAAGATACAGAAGAAGCTGGTGGACTTCTTCTGGAACAACAGGAAGCACTGGGTCTCTGCCGCGGTCTTGAGTCTCCCGCTTGAGGAGGGCGGTCAGTCGTTGGTGTGCGTCAGCGCCCAGCTCGCGACTTTCCGTCTTCAGACCCTGCAGAGATACCTTTACGTCGAGCCCCCTCCTAGGTGGTGTGCTCTGGCGAGGTATTTCTTCCGCCAGCAGCTCGACCTCAATTATGACACGCAGCTCCTGTTTGTGAACTTGGGGGGTGCCAGGACCGCCCTCCGGGAGCTGCCTGTCTTTTACAGGGAACTCATCAGGGTCTGGAACAAAGTCTCCACCAAGCGCAGCTCTCCGCCGGCTGGAGTGGCGGCCGTCCTGCAGGAGCCGCTGCTCGGGAATCCGTACCTCCACGGCCGAGGCTTTATGTGGCGGTCGGAAGAGAGGGCTGTGGCTGGTGAGGTGACCAGGGTCAGGGACCTGCTCGATGGCGGAGGAGCGGGCTGGATGGCGCCAGTCACGCTGGCGCGGCGCCTAAATTCTGCCAACGTCCGCCACGCGGCCGATGCCATCGAGTCGCTAAAAACAGCTCTGGGCCCTGACTCCGTTAGGTGTATCGAGGAGGCTCAGGCACGTGGGGAGATCCCGTCCGAACTGACCCCCGTCCGGACGGAATTCCTCATCGGCGCCAAACCCCGGAACCTCCCTCGGGGGCCGGCGCCTCACAACTTGAGCCGCCTCGGGGAAATCCCCTCCGTGCCTTTCAGTTCCGCGCGGAGGGGTTTCCTGTACGGGCTGCTCCTGCACACCCTCAACTTTGCCATCCTCGCCGGCCGTCCGGACACGCCATGGCGTACCATCTTGCCGTCCGGAGGAGGCGGGGGTCCCCGATGGAGGGCACTCTACGCAGGGGTCCTCCCACTATTCATCGGGGACTTGGCCTGGAGGGTGGTGCACGGAGCAGTGCCGTGCAACAAATTTTTAAGCCGGTTCACGGACTCCCAGGCCGCCTGCAATTTCTGCGGTCTGGAGGAGTCCGTGTTCCATGTTTTTATTGAGTGCACAAGGTTGCAGCCCCTGTTCCACTATTTGAAGGGGCTGCTCCTGAAATTCTGGCTGCACTTCAGTCCCACTCTCCTGATCTTTGGGCACCCTGTGCGGAGGGGAGCGGGTAGGTCCGAAGGCCTCCTCGTAGGACTGCTCCTGGGCACGGCCAAGGGTGCCATCAGCCGGTCCAGGCAGCGGGCGGTCGAGGGGGTCGTTCAACCTGACTGCCTGCCTCTCTTCCGCTCTTACATCCGGTCCAGGGTGTCCTTGGAGATGGAGCACGCGGTGTCCACCGGTACGCTCGCGGCCTTCCGCGAGAGGTGGGCACCGGAGGGACTGGAGTGCATCATCACGCCCGGCAACCAAATTTTAATTTGATTTTACGTTTTAAAGTTTAATTTGTTTTAATTGCCGGTGTTTTTAGTGTCCCCCTCTCCTTTTATAGGGGGCACTGGAAAAATTTGATTTTAGCGCCCCAAAAAAAAACCAAAAACCAAAAAAAAAAAAGGGGCTTGAAAATGTCTGCTGTGTCACCCAGGTCGGGTGGCACAGTTTAATGTTGTTTATGTTTTGCAGGTAGACTCCTAAAAGAGTTTCATGCACAAGGAAGTGCCCCAAAAAAAAAAAACCACAAAAAAAAAAAAAATAAAAAAGGGGCCTTGTAAATGTCTTGTGTGTGTCATCCAGGTCGGGTGGCACGGATACATGTTTTATGTTTTTGCAGTTTAACTCAAAAGAGTTTCATGCACAAGGAACCAATCGTGGAGCAGTAGAGGCGTGTCCTGCTCAGTTGGAGCTGTGAGCAGTGAGTGGAGCAGCTAGCAACTTGAGCTCCAGCCTGGAGAGCCCTGAGACCAGCCCAGGAGGAGAAGGAAGGAAGGGGCTTCACTACAACTTCTATCCAGAGGGAGAGGAGGAGAAAGCAGAAAACTTTCAACATCTTTATCATTTCTGCAAAGAGTTGGAGAGAGGGGGAAAAACCACAACAACCATCCAGTGTGGAAGGAGGGAGACTCTACATTCTACAGGTGGGTGTGGGTGCATTTCCCCAAACAGACTTTGTTGTATCGGTGGGGGGAGGAAAGAAGACCACTGAGGGCCGGAACATCGCGGGGGGTGTGTGTGTGTGTGGTAGTGTGTGTGGGGGCCTTGCTTACAACTAGGCCCCCCCCCCACAATTGGAACCCCCCCCACCCCCCCCACATTTGCCTAGCCTGGGATAGCTGGAGCTACCAGGCTGAAGATTGTTGTTTTTCTTAAATCACCCAATTAAAGATCGTTAGGAGTGCCTGGTGGCTCCAGCTACCCCAGGTGAAGACATCTTC
Source organism: Pristiophorus japonicus (assembly GCF_044704955.1). NCBI lineage: Eukaryota > Metazoa > Chordata > Chondrichthyes > Pristiophoridae > Pristiophorus > Pristiophorus japonicus. The sequence goes on from NW_027254372.1 coordinate 310,442, forward strand.
TCCCCCCACCTGAAGACCACCCCAAAGACTTTTGTGTTTTGCCATCTGGGGAGTGCACCCACCCACAGCTGCGAGGGGAGACCTGCCCTCGCAGCCCCCCCCCCTTCCCACCCCCCTCTCTCTTTCTCTGCTACTCTGTTTCTCCCCTCTCTCTCTGAGAACCCTTTCCTTCCAAATTTTTTAAAAAAATAACAATTAAGACAACTGAGCAGAGGGAGCAAGGCCTCTCCCCAATTGTCAACGAGGGGAGAGGTGCCTCGTTAAGGGCTCCTCTGCTCAGTTAACATACGAGGCCATTAAAGACCATTAAGGCCTGTGACTTTGGGGTGGGTGTGGCCCTTAAAGGGACCCCGTGATGGCGACCCCATCCACGCCGGTGGCAGGGCCAGCAAGGACGTATGCGCAGGTGGCAACCGCTTCCACGGCCCCTCCTGCGCCACCCGCTGCCCTGCCACCATTTAGATTAATTACTAGAAAACACGGGGTCAAGAGCTACACTCACCCCACAATGAGCATTGAGGAGTGCGTGCGGGCGATGGCTGGGGTAGTCGGCCCCTCGGCCATTGTCGCAGCCTCCAAGATGTCTGGGAAGGCTGTTTTCTTCCTGGGGTCGGAGCGGGCGGTGTCCCTGGCCCTCGAAAAGGGGCTCACGGTGGGCGGGACGTTCCTGCCGGTGGATCCTCTCGAGGCCACCGCGCAGAGGGTCATCGTGTCGAACGTCCCGCCCTTTGTTCCCGCTGAGCTCCTCCTCCCTCACCTACAACAACTGGGGGAGGTAAGGTCAGGGATCAACCCCATACCGCTCGGCCTCAGGGAGAACAGCCTGCGCCACGTGTTCTCCTTCCGCCGCCAGCTCTTTGTCCGGCTGGCGCGGGAGGACGTGACAGAAGGGCACTTTAATGTGGTGCACGAGGGGACTGCCTACCGCGTCTTCTGGACGTCGGACGGCGTGCGGTGCCATGCCTGCAGGGAGGTGGGGCATGTTCGTAAGAACTGCCCCGCCTCCAAGGCCGCCAAACCACCGAAGGCGGCCAAGGCTGGCGCTGCCGCCACCCCTCCCCCTAGTTGCGTCCGCGTGCCGGGAGCCATGGGTGCGCGGGCATCGTCGGAGGCCTTTGTTTTCAGGGCCTCCGGCGGGGGGGAGGGAGAGCGTCCGAGCGGAAAGAAGGCGCGGAAGAAGGAGAAACATCTAGAGGCGGGTCCCCTCGGTGCGCCGGAAAGTCTGACCACCGCGCTCAGCCCAACCCAGTCACCGGCGAGCGCGGGGTGCCCCGAGCCCGTGCCCGGGCCCTTGAATAACACCACAGAGGGGCCCAGGCGCGGGCAAGAAAAGGAAAAGGGGGGGGCGGAGCGGGAGGCCTCGGCAGACATGGAGGTCTCCCTGACTCCGCGCGCCCCCAGGAACAAAAAGAGGCACCGCCCCAATGAGGCGGAGGGGGAACAACATCCCTCCGCGGAGGAGGCGGTGCCCGCCGCGTGTCCCGCGTCCCCCACCAGCGCCCCCAAATTGCGCTGCAGGCGCGAGGAGTCTTTCCCCGGGGAGGGTGAGGCAGTCGAGGCTGCCCAGCCGCTGCCTCCTGGGGAGGGCGTGGAAGATCTGCCTGTCGTGGGGGGCGTGGGGCCAGTGGAAGAATGCGTAGCCGCCGGGCCGAGCGTCCCGGGGACCGAGGCGGGCGGGGCCGAAAAGGCCGAACCTGAGCCCGCCCAGCTATTATCCAACTTCCCCCGGGAGTCGCTCGACCCGGCGGAAAAACAATTTATTGATTTTAATGACACTGTAGATGCTGGGCCGGGGGGTGGCAGCGGGGAGGGGGAGGAACACCCACCCTCGCCCCTTACTTTGGAGCTGGAGCACTTGGAGGGCCTGGGGATTTCCTATGGCCGGGTCTCTCCTTGTTCTCCGGTTCCTGGGGCGGAGGGGGAACCCCTTCCGCTGTCATTTCCCGACCCAGCACCATTTTTAAAAGAGCCCAGTGGGGACTCCTCTGCCGACGATCCTGGGGGTGGGATCGGGGCAGTGCCAGGGCCGGTTGGAGCGGCCGGTTCATTTGCCGTACCTTGTGCGGTCGATGGGCCGGCTGCTGGCGGCCACCTCCCGGAGGAGGACGGGGACTCGGTGGGGGACGCGGGTGAAGACCTAGAGACCACCGCCAGGGAGGCGGTGGATCTGCTCGCGGCTGCCGCTGAGGCCCTCCTCGTTCCTGCAAAGGAACTCCGGGACTTTTTGGCCCAGAGCCGGGGTCGCCGCGACCAAGCCCGACTGGCCCTGGAAAAATGGTCCGAGCCGGAGCTGATCAAAGGGTCCGTCCGCGCCGCCGTTAAAACCTTGGCCGCGGGCGGGCCCTTGACAAAGGAGCAGCACCTTGAGCTGCGCGAGCTCGAGGGACTCCTCGCTGGGCTGCGGAGGGAGCGGAGTTCAACAAAAGACTCCGCTCCCTCCCCCCCACAATAGGTTAAGGTAGAGGTTGCACTATGCTTTTGCCATGAAGATAACCATAGCCAGCCTCAACATCAACGGCGGCAGAGGGGCACGCCGTAGATTTGACAATTTTTCGCTCCTGCGGGAGGGGAAATATGCGGTGTGCTTCCTGCAAGAAACCCACACCGTTCCGGGAGACGAAGCCACGTGGCTCCTGGAATGGCAAGGAGAGGTCCGCATGAGCCACCTCACCGCCATTTCTAGTGGGGTGGCCATCTTGCTGGGCCCGCATTTTCAGCCGGAGATCTTGGGGGTCGAGGAGCCCGTGCCAGGCCGCTTGCTGCACGTAACGGTTCGCCTGGGGGACGTGCCGCTCCATCTCGTGAACGTGTACGCCCCTCATCCCGGCCCGCAGCAAACGCGCTTCTTTGAAGAGGTGTCCGCTCTTCTTGGCTCCGTCGATGTCGGCGACTGCATTGTCCTCGGGGGGGATTTTAACTGCACCCTCGAGGCGAGGGACCGCTCCGGTGCCCCGCAGTGCATGACGGCGATGGAGAAGTTGAGGGACCTGGTCGGGTCCTTCGACTTGGTGGACGTCTGGCGAAATCTCCACCCCGACTCCAGCACCTTTACTTGGGTGAGGCCTGGAGTTGGATGGTCTAGAGTCGACCGCCTTTACGTGTCTCGGGCGTACGTTTCCTGCGTCCCGGCGGCCTCCATGCGGCCGGTGCCGTGTTCGGACCACCACCTGGTGTGGGCGGAGCTCGCTTCGCTCCGCGCGAGGACGGGGTCCGCGTACTGGCACTTTAACAACCGGCTGCTGGAGGACGTGCGGTTCCAGGACTCGTTCCGTCGATTCTGGTCCGACTGGAGAAGGAAGCAGGGGGGCTTCCCCTCCTTGAGGCTATGGTGGGACGTGGGCAAGGCTCACGTCCGCGTCTTCTGTCAAGAGTACGCGAGGGGGTCGACCAAGAGGCGGGCGGCCAGAGTCGGGCGCCTAGAAAAAGAGGTGCTCGACCTGGAAGCCCGTCTCGGTCAAGTCGTCCAGGACCCGGCCCTGCGGACGGTGTACGAAGCGAAGAAGGCCGCGCTGAAGGACCTGCAGCTCGTCGGGTCCCGAGGCGCGTTCGTGAGGTCGCGGATCCGGTTCCTGCGGGATCTGGACCGCGGCTCCCCCTTCTTCTACTCGCTGGAAAAAAGGCAGAGTGTCCGTAAGCAGCTCTTGACGCTGCTGGCCGACGACGGCTCTCTCGTCTCGGATCCGGAGGGCGTCAACAACAGGGTCCGTGAATATTACGGGGCTCTGTTCTCTCCGGATCCGTCCAGCGAGGAAGCGCGTAGAGTTTTGTGGGAGGACCTGCCGAAGGTCGGCCCGGAGGGCGCCGAAAATCTGGAAGCTCCGCTAAGCCTGGCGGAGCTGACCGGTGCCCTCGCCCGGCTCTCGAGGGGAAAATCCCCGGGGCTGGACGGGCTGACCGTGGAGTTCCACAGGGCGTTCTGGGACGTCCTGGGGAGCGACTACGCGCGGGTCCTGGGGGAAAGTCTGGCGACCGGGGAGATGCCCCTCTCTTGGCGCAGGGCAGTCATCGTCCTGCTGCCTAAGAAGGGCGATCTCCGCCTCCTTAAGAACTGGCGCCCGGTCTCCCTCCTCAGCACGGACTACAAAATCTTCGCCAGGGCGATGTCTGCTCGCCTTGGTGCCGTGCTGGACCACATGATCCACCCCGACCAGTCATACACGGTCCCGGGCCGGACGATCCACGACAACATCCATCTGGTCCGGGACCTCATCCATTGCTCCCAGGAGGCTGGTCTGTCGGTCGCCTTCCTATCCCTCGACCAAGAGAAGGCGTTCGACAGGGTGGATCACGACTATCTGCTCGGAACTCTGCGCGCTTTCGGGTTCGGGACGCATTTCGTCGCCCGGATCCGACTTTTGTACGCCGCCGCGGAGTGTCTGATTAAGGTTAACGGGTCCTTGACGGCGCCCCTTCGCTTTAGGAGAGGGGTGCGCCAGGGATGCCCCATGTCCGGCCAGTTATACGCCGTTTGCGTGGAGCCTTTCCTGCGCCTCTTGCGGACGAGGTTGACGGGACTGGCTCTGCAAGGGCCGGGCGTGGAGGTCGTCCTCTCGGCTTACGCCGATGACGTGCTCCTCGCGGTAGAGGATCCCGCTGACCTGCGGAGGATGCGTGAGTGCCAGGAGATTTACTCGGCCGCGTCCTCCGCCAGGATCAACTGGGAGAAATGTTCCGGACTCCTGGTGGGTCAGTGGCGGGTGGACTCCCTGCCGGAGGAGCTCAGGCCTTTTGCCTGGAGCACGACCCATCTCCTCTATCTGGGAGTCTACCTTAGCCCCGACGAGGGAGCCTGGCCGGCGAACTGGCAGGAGCTGGAGGCCAAGGTCGCCGCTCGCCTAGGGCGCTGGACAGGACTGCTCCGAGTGCTGTCCTACAGGGGTCGAGCGCTAGTCATAAACCAGCTGGTGGCCGCAATGCTGTGGTACCGGCTGGTCACTTTGACCCCTCCCCCTGCGTTTGTCGCCAAGATACAGAAGAAGCTGGTGGACTTCTTCTGGAACAACAGGAAGCACTGGGTCTCTGCCGCGGTCTTGAGTCTCCCGCTTGAGGAGGGCGGTCAGTCGTTGGTGTGCGTCAGCGCCCAGCTCGCGACTTTCCGTCTTCAGACCCTGCAGAGATACCTTTACGTCGAGCCCCCTCCTAGGTGGTGTGCTCTGGCGAGGTATTTCTTCCGCCAGCAGCTCGACCTCAACTATGACACGCAGCTCCTGTTTGTGAACTTGGGGGGTGCCAGGACCGCCCTCCGGGAGCTGCCTGTCTTTTACAGGGAACTCATCAGGGTCTGGAACAAAGTCTCCACCAAGCGCAGCTCTCCACCGGCTGGAGTGGCGGCCGTCCTGCAGGAGCCGCTGCTCGGGAATCCGTACCTCCACGGCCGAGGTTTTATGTGGCGGTCGGAAGAGAGGGCTGTGGCTGGTGAGGTGACCAGGGTCAGGGACCTGCTCGATGGCGGAGGAGCGGGCTGGATGGCGCCAGACACGCTGGCGCGGCGCTTAAATTCTGCCAACGTCCGCCACGCGGCCGATGCCATCGAGTCGCTAAAAACAGCTCTGGGCCCTGACTCCGTTAGGTGCATCGAGGAGGCTCAAGCACGTGGGGAGATCCCGTCCGAACTGACCCCCGTCCGGACGGAATTCCTCATCGGCGCCAAACCCCGGAACCTCCCTCGGGGGCCGGCGCCTCACAACTTGAGCCGCCTCGGGGAAATCCCCTCCGTGCCTTTCAGTTCCGCGCGGAGGGGTTTCCTGTACGGGCTGCTCCTGCACACCCTCAACTTTGCCATCCTCGCCGGCCGTCCGGACACGCCATGGCGTACCATCTTGCCGTCCGGAGGAGGCGGGGGTCCCCGATGGAGGGCACTCTACGCAGGGGTCCTCCCACTATTCATCGGGGACTTGGCCTGGAGGGTGGTGCACGGAGCAGTGCCGTGCAACAAATTTTTAAGCCGGTTCACGGACTCCCAGGCTGCCTGCAATTTCTGCGGTCTGGAGGAGTCCGTGTTCCATGTTTTTATTGAATGCACGAGGTTGCAGCCCCTGTTCCACTATTTGAAGGGGCTGCTCCTGAAATTCTGGCTGCACTTCAGTCCCACTCTCCTGATCTTTGGGCACCCTGTGCGGAGGGGAGCGGGTAGGTCCGAAGGCCTCCTCGTAGGACTGCTCCTGGGCACGGCCAAGGGTGCCATCAGCCGGTCCAGGCAGCGGGCGGTCGAGGGGGTCGTTCAACCTGACTGCCTGCCTCTCTTCCGCTCTTACATCCGGTCCAGGGTGTCCTTGGAGATGGAGCACGCGGTGTCCACCGGTACGCTCGCGGCCTTCCGCGAGAGGTGGGCACCGGAGGGACTGGAGTGCATCATCACGCCCGGCAACCAAATTTTAATTTGATTTTACGTTTTAAAGTTAATTTGGTTTAATTGCCGGTGCTTTTAGTGTCCCCTTCCCTTTTATAGGGGGCACTGGGGAAAAATTGTGATTTTAGTGCCCAAAAAAAAAAACAAAAAAAAAAAGAAAAAACACAAAAAAAAAACACAAAAAAGGGGGAAAAAAAGGGCCTTGTAAATGTCTGGAGTGTCACCCAGGTCGGGTGGCACTCTTTAATGTTTATGTTTTCGCAGGTAAACTCAAAAGAGTTTCATGCACAAGGAACCAATCGTGGAGCAGTGGAGGCGTGTCCTGCACAGTTGGAGCTGTGAGCAGTGAGGAGAGCAGCTAGCAACTTGAGCTCCTGCCTGGAGAGCCCTGAGACCAGCCCAGGAAGAGAAGGAAGGAAGGGGCTTCACCTTCAAACTTTTATCCAGAGGGAGAGGAGGAGAACAGAAAACTTTATCAACTTTACCATTTCTGCAAAGAGTTGGAGAGAGGGGGAAAAGACAAACAACATCCAGTGTGGAAGGAGGGAGACTCTACATTTCAACAGGTGGGTGTGGGTGCATTTCCCCAAACAGACTTTGTTGTATCGGTGGGGGGAGGAAAGAAGACCACTGAGGGCCGGAACATCGCGGGGGGTGTGTGTGAGTGTGGTAGTGTGTGTGGGGGCCGTGCTTACAACTAGGCCCCCCCCCACAATTGGAACCCCCCCCACCCCCCACATTTGCCTAGCCTGGGATAGCTGGAGCTACCAGGCTGAAGATTGTTATTAATCACCCAATTAAAGATCGTTAGGAGTGCCTGGTGGCTCCAGCTACCCCAGGTGAAGACATCTTCTCCCCCCACCTGAAGACCACCTCAAAGACTTTTGTGTTTTGCCATCTGGGGAGTGCACCCACCCACAGCTGCGAGGAGAGACCTGCCCTCGCAGCCCCCCCCCCTTCCCACCCCCCTCTCTCTTTTCTCTGCTACTCTGTTTCTCCCCTCTCTCTCTGAGAACCCTTTCCTTCCAAATTTAAAAAAAAAAAAAAAACAATTAAGACAACTGAGCAGAGGGAGCAAGGCCTCTCCCCAATTGTCAACGAGGGGAGAGGTGCCTCGTTAAGGGCTCCTCTGCTCAGTTAAATACACGAGGCCATTAAAGACCATTAAGGCCTGTGACTTTGGGGTGGGTGTAGCCCTTAAAGGGACCCCGTGATGGCGACCCCATCCACGCCGGTGGCAGGGCCAGCAAGGACGTATGCGCAGGTGGCAACCGCTTCCACAGCACCTCCTGCGCCACCCGCTGCCCTGCCACCATTTACACTTATAACAAAAAACACGGGGTCAAGAGCTACACTCACCCCACAATGAGCATCGAGGAGTGCGTGCGGGCGATGGCTGGGGTAGTCGGCCCCTCGGCCATTGTCGCAGCCTCCAAGATGTCTGGGAAGGCTGTTTTCTTCCTGGGGTCGGAGCGGGCGGTGTCCCTGGCCCTCGAAAAGGGGCTCACGGTGGGCGGGACGTTCCTGCCGGTGGATCCTCTCGAGGCCACCGCGCAGAGGGTCATCGTGTCGAACGTCCCGCCCTTTGTTCCCGCTGAGCTCCTCCTCCCTCACCTACAACAACTGGGGGAGGTAAGGTCGGGGATCAACCCCATACCGCTCGGCCTCAGGGAGAACAGCCTGCGCCACGTGTTCTCCTTCCGCCGCCAGCTCTTTGTCCGGCTGGCGCGGGAGGACGTGACAGAAGGGCACTTTAATGTGGTGCACGAGGGGACTGCCTACCGCGTCTTCTGGACGTCGGACGGCGTGCGGTGCCATGCCTGCAGGGAGGTGGGGCATGTTCGTAAGAACTGCCCCGCCTCCAAGGCCGCCAAACCACCGAAGGCGGCCAAGGCTGGCGCTGCCGCCACCCCTCCCCCTAGTTGCGTCCGCGTGCCGGGAGCCATGGGTGCGCGGGCATCGTCGGAGGCCTTTGTTTTCAGGGCCTCCGGCGGGGGGGAGGGAGAGCGTCCGAGCGGAAAGAAGGCGCGGAAGAAGGAGAAACATCTAGAGGCGGGTCCCCTCGGTGCGCCGGAAAGTCTGACCACCGCGCTCAGCCCAACCCAGTCACCGGCGAGCGCGGGGTGCCCCGAGCCCGTGCCCGGGCCCTTGAATACCACCACAGAGGGGCCCAGGCGCGGGCAAGAAAAGGAAAAGGGGGGGGCGGAGCGGGAGGCCTCGGCAGACAGGGAGGTCTCCCTGACTCCGCGCGCCCCCAGGAACAAAAAGAGGCACCGCCCCAATGAGGCGGAGGGGGAACAACATCCCTCCGCGGAGGAGGCGGTGCCCGCCGCGTGTCCCGCGTCCCCCACCAGCGCCCCCAAATTGCGCTGCAGGCGCGAGGAGTCTTTCCCCGGGGAGGGTGAGACAGTTGAGGCTGCCCAGCCTCTGCCTCCCGGGGATGGAGTGGAAGATCTGCCTGTCGTGGGGGGCGTGGGGACCGCGGAGGAATGCGTAGCCGCCGGGCCGGGCGTCCCGGGGACTGAGGCGGGCGAGGCCGAAAAGGCCGAACCTGAGCCCGCCCAGCTATTACCCAACTTCCCCCGGGAGTTGCTCGACCCGGCAGAAACAAAATATATTGATTTTAATGAAACTGTAGACGCTGGGCCGGGGGGTGGCAGCGGGGAGGGGGAGGAACACCCACCCTCGCCCCTTACTTTGGAGCTGGAGCACTTGGAGGGCCTGGGGATTTCCTATGGCCGGGTCTCTCCTTGTTCTCCGGTTCCTGGGGCGGAGGGGGAACCCCTTCCGCTGTCATTTCCCGACCCAGCACCATTTTTAAAAGAGCCCAGTGGGGACTCCTCTGCCGACGATCCTGGGGGTGGGATCGGGGCAGTGCCAGGGCCGGTTGGAGCGGCCGGTTCATTTGCCGTACCCTGTGCGGTCGATGGGCCGGCTGCTGGCGGCCACCTCCCGGAGGAGGACGGGGACTCGGTGGGGGACGCGGGTGAAGACCTAGAGACCACCGCCAGTGAGGCGGTGGATCTGCTCGCGGCCGCCGCTGAGGCCCTCCTCGTTCCTGCAAAGGAACTCCGGGACTTTTTGGCCCAGAGCCGGGGTCGCCGCGACCAAGCCCGACTGGCCCTGGAAAAATGGTCCGAGCCGGAGCTGATCAAGGGGTCCGTCCGCGCCGCCGTTAAAACCTTGGCCGCGGGCGGGCCCTTGACAAAGGAGCAGCACCTTGAGCTGCGCGAGCTCGAGGGACTCCTCGCTGGGCTGCGGAGGGAGCGGAGTTCAACAAAAGACTCCGCTCCCTCCCCCACAATAGGTTAAGGTAGAGGTTGCACTATGCTTTTGCCATGAAGATAACCATAGCCAGCCTCAACATCAACGGCGGCAGAGGGGCACGCCGTAGATTTGACAATTTTTCGCTCCTGCGGGAGGGGAAATATGCGGTGTGCTTCCTGCAAGAAACCCACACCGTTCCGGGAGACGAAGCCACGTGGCTCCTGGAATGGCAAGGAGAGGTCCGCATGAGCCACCTCACCGCCATTTCTAGTGGGGTGGCCATCTTGCTGGGCCCGCATTTTCAGCCGGAGATCTTGGGGGTCGAGGAGCCCGTGCCAGGCCGCTTGCTGCACGTAACGGTTCGCCTGGGGGACGTGCCGCTCCATCTCGTGAACGTGTACGCCCCTCATCCCGGCCCGCAGCAGACGCGCTTCTTTGAAGAGGTGTCCGCTCTTCTTGGCTCCGTCGACGTCGGCGACTGCATTGTCCTCAGGGGGGATTTTAACTGCACCCTCGAGGCGAGGGACCGCTCCGGTGCCCCGCAGTGCATGACGGCGATGGAGAAGTTGAGGGACCTGGTCGGGTCCTTCGACTTGGTGGACGTCTGGCGAAATCTCCACCCCGACTCCAGCGCCTTTACTTGGGTGAGGCCTGGAGTTGGATGGTCTAGAGTCGACCGCCTTTACGTGTCTCGGGCGTACGTTTCCTGCGTCCCGGCGGCCTCCATGCGGCCGGTGCCGTGTTCGGACCACCACCTGGGGTGGGCGGAGCTCGCTTCGCTCCGCGCGAGGGCGGGGTCCGCGTACTGGCACTTTAACAACCGGCTGCTGGAGGACGTGCGGTTCCAGGACTCGTTCCGTCGATTCTGGTCCGACTGGAGAAGGAAGCAGGGGGGCTTCCCCTCCTTGAGGCTATGGTGGGACGTGGGCAAGGCTCACGTCCGCGTCTTCTGTCAAGAGTACGCGAGGGGGTCGACCAAGAGGCGGGCGGCCAGAGTCGGGCGCCTAGAAAAAGAGGTGCTCGACCTGGAAGCCCGTCTCGGTCAAGTCGTCCAGGACCCGGCCCTGCGGACGGTGTACGAAGCGAAGAAGGCCGCGCTGAAGGACCTGCAGCTCGTCGGGTCCCGAGGCGCGTTCGTGAGGTCGCGGATCCGGTTCCTGCGGGATCTGGACCGCGGCTCCCCCTTCTTCTACTCGCTGGAAAAAAGGCAGAGTGTCCGTAAGCAGCTCTTGACGCTGCTGGCCGACGACGGCTCTCTCGTCTCGGATCCGGAGGGCGTCAACAACAGGGTCCGTGAATATTACGGGGCTCTGTTCTCTCCGGATCTGTCCAGCGAGGAAGCGCGTAGAGTTTTGTGGGAGGACCTGCCGAAGGTCAGCCCGGAGGGCGCCGAAAATCTGGAAGCTCCGCTAAGCCTGGCGGAGCTGACCGGTGCCCTCGCCCGGCTCTCGAGGGGAAAATCCCCGGGGCTGGACGGGCTGACCGTGGAGTTCCACAGGGCGTTCTGGGACGTCCTGGGGGGCGACTACGCGCGGGTCCTGGGGGAAAGTCTGGCGACCGGGGAGATGCCCCTCTCTTGGCGCAGGGCAGTCATCGTCCTGCTGCCTAAGAAGGGCGATCTCCGCCTCCTTAAGAACTGGCGCCCGGTCTCCCTCCTCAGCACGGACTACAAAATCTTCGCCAGGGCGATGTCTGCTCGCCTTGGTGCCGTGCTGGACCACATGATCCACCCCGACCAGTCATACACGGTCCCGGGCCGGACAATCCACGACAACATCCATCTGGTCCGGGACCTCATCCATTGCTCCCAGGAGGCTGGTCTGTCGGTCGCCTTCCTATCCCTCGACCAAGAGAAGGCGTTCGACAGGGTGGATCACGACTATCTGCTCGGAACTCTGCGCGCTTTCGGGTTCGGGACGCATTTCGTCGCCCGGATCCGACTTTTGTACGCCGCCGCGGAGTGTCTGATTAAGGTTAACGGGTCCTTGACGGCGCCCCTTCGCTTTAGGAGAGGGGTGCGCCAGGGATGCCCCATGTCCGGCCAGTTATACGCCGTTTGCGTGGAGCCTTTCCTGCGCCTCTTGCGGACGAGGTTGACGGGACTGGCTCTGCAAGGGCCGGGCGTGGAGGTCGTCCTCTCGGCTTACGCCGATGACGTGCTCCTCGCGGTAGAGGATCCCGCTGACCTGCGGAGGATGCGTGAGTGCCAGGAGATTTACTCGGCCGCGTCCTCCGCCAGGATCAACTGGGAGAAATGTTCCGGACTCCTGGTGGGTCAGTGGCGGGTGGACTCCCTGCCGGAGGAGCTCAGGCCTTTTGCCTGGAGCACGACCCATCTCCTCTATCTGGGAGTCTACCTTAGCCCCGACGAGGAAGCCTGGCCGGCGAACTGGCAGGAGCTGGAGGCCAAGGTCGCCGCTCGCCTAGGGCGCTGGACAGGACTGCTCCGAGTGCTGTCCTACAGGGGTCGAGCGCTAGTCATAAACCAGCTGGTGGCCGCAATGCTGTGGTACCGGCTGGTCACTTTCACCCCTCCCCCTGCGTTTGTCGCCAAGATACAGAAGAAGCTGGTGGACTTCTTCTGGAACAACAGGAAGCACTGGGTCTCTGTCGCGGTCTTGAGTCTCCCGCTTGAGGAGGGCGGTCAGTCGTTGGTGTGCGTCAGCGCCCAGCTCGCGACTTTCCGTCTTCAGACCCTGCAGAGATACCTTTACGTCGAGCCCCCTCCTAGGTGGTGTGCTCTGGCGAGGTATTTCTTCCGCCAGCAGCTCGACCTCAATTATGACACGCAGCTCCTGTTTGTGAACTTGTGGGGTGCCAGGACCGCCCTCCGGGAGCTGCCTGTCTTTTACAGGGAACTCATCAGGGTCTGGAACAAAGTCTCCACCAAGCGCAGCTCTCCGCCGGCTGGAGTGGCGGCCGTCCTGCAGGAACCGCTGCTCGGGAATCCGTACCTCCACGGCCGAGGCTTCATGTGGCGGTCGGAAGAGAGGGCTGTGGCTGGTGAGGTGACCAGGGTCAGGGACCTGCTCGATGGCGGAGGAGCGGGCTGGATGGCGCCAGTCACGCTGGCGCGGCGCCTAAATTCTGCCAACGTCCGCCGCGCGGCCGATGCCATCGAGTCGCTAAAAACAGCTCTGGGCCCTGACTCCGTTAGGTGTATCGAGGAGGCTCAAGCACGTGGGGAGATCCCGTCCGAACTGACCCCCGTCCGGACGGAATTCCTCATCGGCGCCAAACCCCGGAACCTCCCTCGGGGGCCGGCGCCTCACAACTTGAGCCGCCTCGGGGAAATCCCCTCCGTGCCTTTCAGTTCCGCGCGGAGGGGTTTCCTGTACGGGCTGCTCCTGCACACCCTCAACTTTGCCATCCTCGCCGGCCGTCCGGACACGCCATGGCGTACCATCTTGCCGTCCGGAGGAGGCGGGGGTCCCCGATGGAGGGCACTCTACGCAGGGGTCCTCCCACTATTCATCGGGGACTTGGCCTGGAGGGTGGTGCACGGAGCAGTGCCGTGCAATAAATTTTTAAGCCGGTTCACGGACTCCCAGGCCGCCTGCAATTTCTGCGGTCTGGAGGAGTCCGTGTTCCATGTTTTTATTGAATGCACGAGGTTGCAGCCCCTGTTCCACTATTTGAAGGGGCTGCTCCTGAAATTCTGGCTGCACTTCAGTCCCACTCTCCTGATCTTTGGGCACCCTGTGCGGAGGGGAGCGGGTAGGTCCGAAGGCCTCCTCGTAGGACTGCTCCTGGGCACGGCCAAGGGTGCCATCAGCCGGTCCAGGCAGCGGGCGGTCGAGGGGGTCGTTCAACCTGACTGCCTGCCTCTCTTCCGCTCTTACATCCGGTCCAGGGTGTCCTTGGAGATGGAGCACGCGGTGTCCACCGGTACACTCGCGGCCTTCCGCGAGAGGTGGGCACCGGAGGGACTGGAGTGCATCATTACGCCCAGCAACCAAATTTTAATTTGATTTTACGTTTTAAAGTTTAATTTGTTTTAATTGCCGGTGCTTTTAGTGTCCCCCTTCCCTTTTATAGGGGGCACTGGGGAAAATTGTGATTTTAGTGCCCAAAAAAAAAACCAAAAAAAAAAGAAAAACACAAAAAAAAAAACCAAAAAAAAGGGGGGAAAAAAAAGGGCCTTGAAAATGTCTGGAGTGTCACCCAGGTCGGGTGGCACCGTTTATTGTTTTTATGTTTTCACAGGTGAACTCAAAAGAGTTTCATGCACAAGGAACCAATCGTGGAGCAGTGGAGGCGTGTCCTGCACAGTTGGAGCTGTGAGCAGTGAGGAGAGCAGCTAGCAACTTGAGCTCCTGCCTGGAGAGCCCTGAGACCAGCCCAGGAAGAGAAGGAAGGAAGGGGCTTCACCTTCAAACTTTTATCCAGAGGGAGAGGAGGAGAACAGAAAACTTTATCAACTTTACCATTTCTGCAAAGAGTTGGAGAGAGGGGGAAAAACCACAACAACATCCAGTGTGGAAGGAGGGAGACTCTACATTTCAACAGGTGGGTGTGGGTGCATTTCCCCAAACAGACTTTGTTGTATCGGTGGGGGGAGGAAAGAAGACCACTGAGGGCCGGAACATCGCGGGGGGTGTGTGTGAGTGTGGTAGTGTGTGTGGGGGCCTTGCTTACAACTGGGCCCACCCCACAATTGGAACCCCCCACATTTGCCTAGCCTGGGATAGCTGGAGCTACCAGGCTGAAGATTGTCATTAATCATCCTATTAAAGATCGTTTAGGATTGTGTGCCTGGTGGCTCCAGCTACCCCAGGTGAAGACGTCTTCTCCCCCCACCTGAAGACCAACCCAAAGACTGTGTTTTTTGTGTGTTTTGCCATCTGGGGAGTGCACCCACCCACAGCTGCGAGGGGAGACCTGCCCTCGCAGCCCCCCCCCCCTTCCCACCCCCCTCTCTCTTTCTCCGTTACCTTCTGTTTCTCCCCTCTCTCTCTGAGGCCCCTTTTCTTCCTAATTTTAAAAAACAAAACCCAATTAAGACAACTGAGCAGAGGGAGCAAGGCCTCTCCCCAATTGTCAACGAGGGGAGAGGTGCCTCGTTAAGGGCTCCTCTGCTCAGTTAATATACGAGGCCATTAAAGACCATTAAGGCCTGTGACTTTGGGGTGGGTGTAGCCCTTAAAGGGACCCCGTGATGGCGACCCCATCCACGCCGGTGGCAGGGCCAGCAAGGACGTATGCGCAGGTGGCAACCGTTTCCACGGCCCCTCCTGCGCAACCCGCTGCCCTGCCACCTTTCAGACTCATTACTAAAAAACACGGGGTCAAGAGCTACACTCACCCCACAATGACCATCGAGGAGTGCGTGCGGGCGATGGCTGGGGTAGTCGGCCCCTCGGCCATTGTCGCAGCCTCCAAGATGTCTGGGAAGGCCGTGTTCTTCCTGGGGTCGGAGCGGGCGGTGTCCCTGGCCCTTGAAAAGGGGCTCACGGTGGGCGGGACGTTCCTGCCGGTGGACCCTCTCGAGGCCACCGCGCAGAGGGTCATCATTTCAAACGTCCCGCCCTTTGTTCCTGCTGAGCTCCTCCTCCCTCACCTACACCAACTGGGGGAGGTAAGGTCAGGGATCAACCCCATACCGCTCGGCCTCAGGGAGAACAGCCTGCGCCACGTGTTCTCCTTCCGCCGCCAGCTCTTTGTCCGGCTGGCGCGGGAGGACACGACGGAGGGGAATTTTAATGTGGTGCACGAGGGGACTGCCTACCGCGTCTTCTGGACGTCGGACGGCGTGCGGTGCCATGCCTGCAGGGAGGTGGGGCATGTTCGTAAGAACTGCCCCGCCTCCAAGGCCGCCAAACCACCGAAGGCGGCCAAGGCTGGCGCCGCCGCCACCCCTCCCCCTAGTTGCGTCCGCGTGCCGGGAGCCGTAGGTGCGCGGGCATCGTCGGAGGCCTTTGTTTTCAGGGCCTCCGGCGGGGGGGAGGGAGAGCGTCCGACCGGAAAGAAGGCGCGGAAGAAGGCAAAACATCTAGAGGCGGGTCCCCTCGGTGCGCCAGATAATTTGACCACCGCGCTCAGCCCAACCCAGTCACCGGCGAGCGCGTGGTGCCCCGAGCCCGTGCCCGAGCCCTTGAATAACACCACAGAGGGGCCCGGGCGCGGGAAAGGAAAGGAAAAGGGGGGGGCGGAGCGGGAGGCCTCGGCAGACATGGGGGTCTCCCTGCCTCCGCGCACCCCCAGGAACAAAAGGAGGCGCGGCTCCGATGAGGCGGAGGGGGAACAACATCCCTCCGCGGAGGAGTCGGTGCCCGCCGCGTGTCCCGCGTCCCCCACCAGCGCTCCCAAATTGCGCTGCAGGCGCGAAGAGTCTGTCCCCGGGGAGGGTGAGGCAGTCGAGGCTGCCCAGCCGCTGCCTCCTGGGGATGGAGTGGAAGATCTGCCTGTCGTGGGGGGCGTGGGGACCGCGGAGGAATGCGTAGCCGCCGGGCCGGGCGTCCCGGGGACTGAGGCGGGCGAGGCCGAAAAGGCCGAACCTGAGCCCGCCCAGCCAATACCCAACTTCCCCCGGGAGTCGCTCGACCCGGCAGAAACACAAACTGATTTTAATGAAACTGTAGATGCTGGGCCGGGGGGTGGCAGCGGGGAGGGGGAGGAACACCCACCGTCGCCTCTTACTTTGGAGCTGGAGCACTTGGGGAGCCTGGGGATCTCCCATGGCCGGGTCTCTCCTTGTTCTCCGGTTCCTGGGGCGGAGGGGGAACCCCTTCCGCTGTCATTTCCCGACCCGGCACCATTTTTAAAAGAGCCCAGTGGGGACTCCTCTGCCGACGATCCTGGGGGTGGGATCGGGGCAGTGCCAGGGCCGGTTGGAGCGGCCGGTTCATTTGCCGTACCTTGTGCGGTCGATGGGCTGGCTGCTGGCGGCCACCTCCCGGAGGAGGACGGGGACTCGGTGGGGGACGCGGGTGAAGACCTAGAGACCACCGCCAGTGAGGCGGTGGATCTGCTCGCGGCCGCCGCTGAGGCCCTCCTCATTCCTGCAAAGGAACTCCGGGACTTTTTGGCCCAGAGCCGGGGTCGCCGTGACCAAGCCCGACTGGCCCTGGAAAAATGGTCCGAGCCAGAGCTGATCAAGGGGTCTGTCCGCGCCGCCGTTAAAACCTTGGCCGCGGGCGGGCCCTTGACAAAGGAGCAGCACCTTGAGCTGCGCGAGCTCGAGGGACTCCTCGCTGGGCTGCGGAGGGAGCGGAGTTCAACAAAAGACTCCGCTCCCTCCCCCACAATAGGTTAAGGTAGAGGTTGCACTATGCTTTTGCCATGAAGATAACCATAGCCAGCCTCAACATCAACGGCGGCAGAGGGGCACGCCGTAGATTTGACAATTTTTCGCTCCTGCGGGAGGGGAAATATGCGGTGTGCTTCCTGCAAGAAACCCACACCGTTCCGGGAGACGAAGCCACGTGGCTCCTGGAATGGCAAGGAGAGGTCCGCATGAGCCACCTCACCGCCATTTCTAGTGGGGTGGCCATCTTGCTGGGCCCGCATTTTCAGCCAGAGATCTTGGGGGTCGAGGAGCCCGTGCCAGGCCGCTTGCTGCACGTAACGGTTCGCCTGGGGGACGTGCCGCTCCATCTCGTGAACGTGTACGCCCCTCATCCCGGCCCGCAGCAGACGCGCTTCTTTGAAGAGGTGTCCGCTCTTCTTGGCTCCGTCGACGTCGGCGACTGCATTGTCCTCGGGGGGGATTTTAACTGCACCCTCGAGGCGAGGGACCGCTCCGGTGCCCCGCAGTGCATGACGGCGATGGAGAAGTTGAGGGACCTGGTCGGGTCCTTCGACTTGGTGGACGTCTGGCGAAATCTCCACCCCGACTCCAGCGCCTTTACTTGGGTGAGGCCTGGAGTTGGATGGTCTAGAGTCGACCGCCTTTACGTGTCTCGGGCGTACGTTTCCTGCGTCCCGGCGGCCTCCATGCGGCCGGTGCCGTGTTCGGACCACCACCTGGTGTGGGCGGAGCTCGCTTCGCTCCGCGCGAGGACGGGGTCCGCGTACTGGCACTTTAACAACCGGCTGCTGGAGGACGTGCGGTTCCAGGACTCGTTCCGTCGATTCTGGTCCGACTGGAGAAGGAAGCAGGGGGGCTTCCCCTCCTTGAGGCTATGGTGGGACGTGGGCAAGGCTCACGTCCGCGTCTTCTGTCAAGAGTACGCGAGGGGGTCGACCAAGAGGCGGGCGGCCAGAGTCGGGCGCCTAGAAAAAGAGGTGCTCGACCTGGAAGCCCGTCTCGGTCAAGTCGTCCAGGACCCGGCCCTGCGGACGGTATACGAAGCGAAGAAGGCCGCGCTGAAGGACCTGCAGCTCGTCGGGTCCCGAGGCGCGTTCGTGAGGTCGCGGATCCGGTTCCTGCGGGATCTGGACCGCGGCTCCCCCTTCTTCTACTCGCTGGAAAAAAGGCAGAGTGTCCGTAAGCAGCTCTTGACGCTGCTGGCCGACGACGGCTCTCTCGTCTCGGATCCGGAGGGCGTCAACAACAGGGTCCGTGAATATTACGGGGCTCTGTTCTCTCCGGATCCGTCCAGCGATGAAGCGCGTAGAGTTTTGTGGGAGGACCTGCCGAAGGTCAGCCCGGAGGGCGCCGAAAATCTGGAAGCTCCGCTAAGCCTGGCGGAGCTGACCGGTGCCCTCGCCCGGCTCTCGAGGGGAAAATCCCCGGGGCTGGACGGGCTGACCGTGGAGTTCCACAGGGCGTTCTGGGACGTCCTGGAGAGCGACTACGCGCGGGTCCTGGGGGAAAGTCTGGCGACCGGGGAGATGCCCCTCTCTTGGCGCAGGGCAGTCATCGTCCTGATGCCTAAGAAGGGCGATCTCCGCCTCCTTAAGAACTGGCGCCCGGTCTCCCTCCTCAGCACGGACTACAAAATCTTCGCCAGGGCGATGTCTGCTCGCCTTGGTGCCGTGCTGGACCACATGATCCACCCCGACCAGTCATACACGGTCCCGGGCCGGACAATCCACGATAACATCCATCTGGTCCGGGACCTCATCCATTGTTCCCAGGAGGCTGGTCTGTCGGTCGCCTTCCTATCCCTCGACCAAGAGAAGGCGTTTGACAGGGTGGATCACGACTATCTGCTCGGAACTCTGCACGCTTTCGGGTTCGGGACGCATTTCGTCGCCCGGATCCGACTTTTGTACGCCGCCACGGAGTGTCTGATTAAGGTTAACGGGTCCTTGACGGCGCCCCTTCGCTTTAGGAGAGGGGTGCGCCAGGGATGCCCCATGTCCGGCCAGTTATACGCCGTTTGCGTGGAGCCTTTCCTGCGCCTCTTGCGGACGAGGTTGACGGGACTGGCTCTGCAAGGGCCGGGCGTGGAGGTCGTCCTCTCGGCTTACGCCGATGACGTGCTCCTCGCGATAGAGGATCCCGCTGACCTGCGGAGGATGCGTGAGTGCCAGGAGATTTACTCGGCCGCGTCCTCCGCCAGGATCAACTGGGAGAAATGTTCCGGACTCCTGGTGGGTCAGTGGCGGGTGGACTCCCTGCCGGAGGAGCTCAGGCCTTTTGCCTGGAGCACGACCCATCTCCTCTATCTGGGAGTCTACCTTAGCCCCGACGAGGGAGCCTGGCCGGCGAACTGGCAGGAGCTGGAGGCCAAGGTCGCCGCTCGCCTAGGGCGCTGGACAGGACTGCTCCGAGTGCTGTCCTACAGGGGTCGAGCACTAGTCATAAACCAGCTGGTGGCCGCAATGCTGTGGTACCGGCTGGTCACTTTGACCCCTCCCCCTGCGTTTGTCGCCAAGATACAGAAGAAGCTGGTGGACTTCTTCTGGAACAACAGGAAGCACTGGGTCTCTGCCGCGGTCTTGAGTCTCCCGCTTGAGGAGGGCGGTCAGTCGTTGGTGTGCGTCAGCGCCCAGCTCGCGACTTTCCGTCTTCAGACCCTGCAGAGATACCTTTACATCGAGCCCCCTCCTAGGTGGTGCGCATTGGCGAGGTATTTCTTCCGCCAGCAGCTCGACCTCAATTATGACACGCAGCTCCTGTTTGTGAACTTGGGGTGTGCCAGGACCGCCCTCCGGGAGCTGCCTGTCTTTTACAGGGAACTCATCAGGGTCTGGAACAAAGTCTCCACCAAGCGCAGCTCTCCGCCGGCTGGAGTGGCGGCCGTCCTGCAGGAACCGCTGCTCGGGAATCCGTACCTCCACGGCCGAGGCTTTATGTGGCGGTCGGAAGAGAGGGCTGTGGCTGGTGAGGTGACCAGGGTCAGGGACCTGCTCGATGGCGGAGGAGCGGGCTGGATGGCGCCAGACACAATGGCGCGGCGCCTAAATTCTGCCAACGTCCGCCACGCGGCCGATGAAATCGAGTCGCTAAAAACAGCTCTGGGCCCTGACTCCGTTAGGTGCATCGAGGAGGCTCAGGCACGTGGGGAGATCCCGTCCGAACTGACCCCCGTCCGGACGGAATTCCTCATCGGCGCCAAACCCCGGAACATCCCTCGGGGGCCGGCGCCTCACAACTTGAGCCGCCTCGGGGAAATCCCCTCCGTGCCTTTCAGTTCCGCGCGGAGGGGTTTCCTGTACGGGCTGCTCCTGCACACCCTCAACTTTGCCATCCTCGCCGGCCGTCCGGACACGCCATGGCGTACCATCTTGCCGTCCGGAGGAGGCGGGGGTCCCCGATGGAGGGCACTCTACGCAGGGGTCCTCCCACTATTCATCGGGGACTTGGCCTGGAGGGTGGTGCACGGAGCAGTGCCGTGCAACAAATTTTTAAGCCGGTTCACGGACTCCCAGGCCGCCTGCAATTTCTGCGGTCTGGAGGAGTCCGTGTTCCATGTTTTTATTGAATGCACAAGGTTGCAGCCCCTGTTCCACTATTTGAAGGGGCTGCTCCTGAAATTCTGGCTGCACTTCAGTCCCACTCTCCTGATCTTTGGGCACCCTGTGCGGAGGGGAGCGGGTAGATCCGAAGGCCTCCTCGTAGGACTGCTCCTGGGCACGGCCAAGGGTGCCATCAGCCGGTCCAGGCAGCGGGCGGTCGAGGGGGTCGTTCAACCTGACTGCCTGCCTCTCTTCCGCTCTTACATCCGGTCCAGGGTGTCCTTGGAGATGGAGCACGCGGTGTCCACCGGTACGCTCGCGGCCTTCCGCGAGAGGTGGGCACCGGAGGGACTGGAGTGCATCATCACGCCCGGCAACCAAATTTTAATTTGATTTTACGTTTTAAAGTTAATTTGTTTTAATTGCCGGTGCTTTTAGTGTCCCCTTCCCTTTTATAGGGGGCACTGGGGAAAAATTGTGATTTTAGTGCCAAAAAAAAAAAAAAAAAAAAAAAAGAAAAACACAAAAAAAAAAAGGGGGGGAAAAAAAGGGCCTTGTAAATGTCTGGAGTGTCACCCAGGTCGGGTGGCACAGTTTAATGTTTATGTTTTGCAGGTAGACTCTAAAAGAGTTTCATGCACAAGGAACCAATCGTGGAGCAGTGGAGGCGTGTCCTGCACAGTTGGCGCTGTGAGCAGTGAGGGAAGCAGCTAGCAACTTGAGCTCCTGCCTGGAGAGCCCTGAGACCAGCCCAGGAAGAGAAGGAAGGAAGGGGCTTCAACACCAACTTTACCCAGAGGGAGAGGAGGAGAACAGAAAACTTTTCAACAACTTTACCATTCTGCAAGGAGTTGGAGAGAGGGGGAAAAACCAACAACATCCAGTGTGGAAGGAGGGAGACCCAACATTCTACAGGTGGGTGTGGGTGCATTTCCCAAAAGACTTTGTTGTATCGGTGGGGGGAGGAAAGAAGACCACAGAGGGCCGGAACATCGCGGGGGGTGTGTGTGTGTGTGGTAGTGTGCGTGGGGGCCGTGCTTACAACTAGGCCCCCCCCACAATTGGAACCCCCCCCACCCCCCCCCCCACATTTGCCTAGCCTGGGATAGCTGGAGCTACCAGGCTGAAGATTGTCATTAATCTCCCTATTAAAGATCGTTTAGGAGTGGGTGCCTGGTGGCTCTAGCTACCCCAGGTGAAGACGTCTTCTCCCCCCACCTGAAGACCAACCCAAAGACTGTGTTTTGTGTGTGTTTTGCCATCTGGGGAGTGCACCCACCCACAGCTGCGAGGGGAGACCTGCCCTCGCAGCCCCCCCCCCCTCCCACCCCACTCTCTCTTTCTCCGTTACCCTCTGTTTCTCCCCTCTCTCTCTGAGGCCCCTTTTCTTCCTAACTTAAAAAAAAACCAATTAAGACAACTGAGCAGAGGGAGCAAGGCCTCTCCCCAATTGTCAACGAGGGGAGAGGTGCCTCGTTAAGGGCTCCTCTGCTCAGTTAATATACGAGGCCATTAAAGACCATTAAGGCCTGTGACTTTGGGGTGGGTGTAGCCCTTAAAGGGACCCCGTGATGGCGACCCCATCCACGCCGGTGGCAGGGCCAGCGAAGACGTATGCGCAGGTGGCAACCGCTTCCACGGCACCTCCTGCGCCACCCGCTGCCCTGCCACCATTCAGACTCATTACAAAAAAACACGGGGTCAAGAGCTACACTCACCCCACAATGAGCATTGAGGAGTGCGTGCGGGCGATGGCTGGGGTAGTCGGCCCCTCGGTCATTGTCGCAGCCTCCAAGATGTCTGGGAAGGCTGTTTTCTTCCTGGGGTCGGAGCGGGCGGTGTCCCTGGCCCTCGAAAAGGGGCTCACGGTGGGCGGGACGTTCCTGCCGGTGGACCCTCTCGAGGCCACCGCGCAGAGGGTCGTCATATCGAACGTCCCGCCCTTTGTTCCCGCTGAGCTCCTCCTCCCTCACCTACACCAACTGGGGGAGGTAAGGTCGGGGATCAACCCCATACCGCTCGGCCTCAGGGAGAGCAGCCTGCGCCACGTGTTCTCCTTCCGCCGCCAGCTCTTTGTCCGGCTGGCGCGGGAGGAGACGACGGAGGGGTCTTTTAATGTGGTGCACGAGGGGACTGCCTACCGCGTCTTCTGGACGTCGGACGGCGTGCGGTGCCATGCCTGCAGAGAGGTGGGGCACGTTCGCAAGAACTGCCCCGCCTCCAAGGCCGCCAAACCACCGAAGGCGGCCAAGGCTGGCGCCGCCGCCACCCCTCCCCCTAGTTGCGTCCGCGTGCCGGGAGCCGTAGGTGCGCGGGCATCGTCGGAGGCCTTTGTTTTCAGGGCCTCCGGCGGGGGGGAGGGAGAGCGTCCGAGCGGAAAGAAGGCGCGGAACAAGAAGAAACATCTAGAAGCGGGTCCCCTCAGTGCGCCAGAAAGATTGACCACCGCGCTCGGCCCAACCCAGTCACCGGCGAGCGCGTGGTGCCCCGAGCCCGTGCCCGAGCCCTTGAATAACACCACAGAGGGGCCCGGGCGCGGGAAAGGAAAGGAAAAGGGGGGGGCGGAGCGGGAGGCCTCGGCAGACATGGGGGTCTCCCTGCCTCCGCGCACCCCCAGGAACAAAAGGAGGCGCGGCTCCGATGAGGCGGAGGGGGAACAACATCCCTCCGCGGAGGAGTCGGTGCCCACCGCGTGTCCCGCGTCCCCCACCAGCGCTCCCAAGTTGCGCTGCAGGCGCGAAGAGTCTGTCCCCGGGGAGGGTGAGGCAGTCGAGGCTGCCCAGCCGCTGCCTCCTGGGGATGGAGTGGAAGATCTGCTTGTCGTGGGGGGCGTGGGGCCAGCGGAAGAATGCATTGCCGCCGGGCCGGGCGTCCCGGGGACTGAGGCGGGCGGGGCCGAAAAGGCCGAACCTGAGCCCGCCCAGCCAATACCCAACTTCCCCCGGGAGTCGCTCGACCCGGCAGAAACACAAACTGATTTTAATGAAACTGTAGATGCTGGGCCGGGGGGTGGCAGCGGGGAGGGGGAGGAACACCCACCCTCGCCTCTTACTTTGGAGCTGGAGCACTTGGGGAGCCTGGGGATCTCCTTTGGCCGGGTCTCTCCTTGTTCTCCGGTTCCTGGGGCGGAGGGGGAACCCCTTCCGCTGTCATTTCCCGACCCAGCACCATTTTTAAAAGAGCCCAGTGGGGACTCCTCTGCCGACGATCCTGGGGGTGGGATCGGGGCAGTGCCAGGGCCGGTTGGAGCGGCCGGTTCATTTGCCGTACCTTGTGCGGTCGATGGGCTGGCTGCTGGCGGCCACCTCCCGGAGGAGGACGGGGACTCGGTGGGGGACGCGGGTGAAGACCTAGAGACCACCGCCAGTGAGGCGGTGGATCTGCTCGCGGCCGCCGCTGAGGCCCTCCTCATTCCTGCAAAGGAACTCCGGGACTTTTTGGCCCAGAGCCGGGGTCGCCGCGACCAAGCCCGACTGGCCCTGGAAAAATGGTCCGAGCCAGAGCTGATCAAGGGGTCTGTCCGCGCCGCCGTTAAAACCTTGGCCGCGGGCGGGCCCTTGACAAAGGAGCAGCACCTTGAGCTGCGCGAGCTCGAGGGACTCCTCGCTGGGCTGCGGAGGGAGCGGAGTTCAACAAAAGACTCCGCTCCCTCCCCCACAATAGGTTAAGGTAGAGGTTGCACTATGCTTTTGCCATGAAGATAACCATAGCCAGCCTCAACATCAACGGCGGCAGAGGGGCACGCCGTAGATTTGACAATTTTTCGCTCCTGCGGGAGGGGAAATATGCGGTGTGCTTCCTGCAAGAAACCCACACCGTTCCGGGAGACGAAGCCACGTGGCTCCTGGAATGGCAAGGAGAGGTCCGCATGAGCCACCTCACCGCCATTTCTAGTGTGGTGGCCATCTTGCTGGGCCCGCATTTTCAGCCGGAGATCTTGGGGGTCGAGGAGCCCGTGCCAGGCCGCTTGCTGCACGTAACGGTTCGCCTGGGGGACGTGCCGCTCCATCTCGTGAACGTGTATGCCCCTCATCCCGGCCCGCAGCAGACGCGCTTCTTTGAAGAGGTGTCCGCTCTTCTTGGCTCCGTCGACGTCGGCGACTGCATTGTCCTCGGGGGGGATTTCAACAGCACCCTCGAGGCGAGCGACCGCTCCGGTGCCCCGCAGTGCATGACGGCGATGGAGAAGTTGAGGGACCTGGTCGGGTCCTTCGACTTGGTGGACGTCTGGCGAAATCTCCACCCCGACTCCAGCGCCTTTACTTGGGTGAGGCCTGGAGTTGGATGGTCTAGAGTCGACCGCCTTTACGTGTCTCGGGCGTACGTTTCCTGCGTCCCGGCGGCCTCCATGCGGCCGGTGCCGTGTTCGGACCACCACCTGGTGTGGGCGGAGCTCGCTTCACTCCGCGCGAGGACGGGGTCCGCGTACTGGCACTTTAACAACCGGCTGCTGGAGGACGTGCGGTTCCAGGACTCGTTCCGTCGATTCTGGTCCGACTGGAGAAGGAAGCAGGGGGGCTTCCCCTCCTTGAGGCTATGGTGGGACGTGGGCAAGGCTCACGTCCGCGTCTTCTGTCAAGAGTACGCGAGGGGGTCGACCAAGAGGCGGGCGGCCAGAGTCGGGCGCCTAGAAAAAGAGGTGCTCGACCTGGAAGCCCGTCTCGGTCAAGTCGTCCAGGACCCGGCCCTGCGGACGGTGTATGAAGCGAAGAAGGCCGCGCTGAAGGACCTGCAGCTCGTCGGGTCCCGAGGCGCGTTCGTGAGGTCGCGGATCCGGTTCCTGCGGGATCTGGACCGCGGCTCCCCCTTCTTCTACTCGCTGGAAAAAAGGCAGAGTGTCCGTAAGCAGCTCTTGACGCTGCTGGCCGACGACGGCTCTCTCGTCTCGGATCCGGAGGGCGTCAACAACAGGGTCCGTGAATATTACGGGGCTCTGTTCTCTCCGGATCCGTCCAGCGAGGAAGCGCGTAGAGTTTTGTGGGAGGACCTGCCGAAGGTCGGCCCGGAGGGCGCCGAAAATCTGGAAGCTCCGCTAAGCCTGGCGGAGCTGACCGGTGCCCTCGCCCGGCTCTCGAGGGGAAAATCCCCGGGGCTGGACGGGCTGACCGTGGAGTTCCACAGGGCGTTCTGGGACGTCCTGGGGAGCGACTACGCGCGGGTCCTGGGGGAAAGTCTGGCGACCGGGGAGATGCCCCTCTCTTGGCGCAGGGCAGTCATCGTCCTGCTGCCTAAGAAGGGCGATCTCCGCCTCCTTAAGAACTGGCGCCCGGTCTCCCTCCTCAGCACGGACTACAAAATCTTCGCCAGGGCGATGTCTGCTCGCCTTGGTGCCGTGCTGGACCACATGATCCACCCCGACCAGTCATACACGGTCCCGGGCCGGACAATCCAAGATAACATCCATCTGGTCCGGGACCTCATCCATTGTTCCCAGGAGGCTGGTCTGTCGGTCGCCTTCCTATCCCTCGACCAAGAGAAGGCGTTCGACAGGGTGGATTACGACTATCTGCTCGGAACTCTGTGCGCTTTCGGGTTCGGGACGCATTTCGTCGCCCGGATCCGACTTTTGTACGCCGCCGCGGAGTGTCTGATTAAGGTTAACGGGTCCTTGACGGCGCCCCTTCGCTTTAGGAGAGGGGTGCGCCAGGGATGCCCCATGTCCGGCCAGTTATACGCCGTTTGCGTGGAGCCTTTCCTGCGCCTCTTGCGGACGAGGTTGACGGGACTGGCTCTGCAAGGGCCGGGCGTGGAGGTCGTCCTCTCGGCTTACGCCGATGACGTGCTCCTCACGATAGAGGATCCCGCTGACCTGCGGAGGATGCGTGAGTGCCAGGAGATTTACTCGGCCGCGTCCTCCGCCAGGATCAACTGGGAGAAATGTTCCGGACTCCTGGTGGGTCAGTGGCGGGTGGACTCCCTGCCGGAGGAGCTCAGGCCTTTTGCCTGGAGCACGACCCATCTCCTCTATCTGGGAGTCTACCTTAGCCCCGACGAGGGAGCCTGGCCGGCGAACTGGCAGGAGCTGGAGGCCAAGGTCGCCGCTCGCCTAGGGCGCTGGACAGGACTGCTCCGAGTGCTGTCCTACAGGGGTCGAGCGCTAGTCATAAACCAGCTGGTGGCCGCAATGCTGTGGTACCGGCTGGTCACTTTGACCCCTCCCCCTGCGTTTGTCGCCAAGATACAGAAGAAGCTGGTGGACTTCTTCTGGAACAACAGGAAGCACTGGGTCTCTGCCGCGGTCTTGAGTCTCCCGCTTGAGGAGGGCGGTCAGTCGTTGGTGTGCGTCAGCGCCCGTCTCGCGACTTTCCGTCTTCAGACCCTGCAGAGATACCTTTACGTCGAGCCCCCTCCTAGGTGGTGCGCTCTGGCGAGGTATTTCTTCCGCCAGCAGCTCGACCTCAATTATGACACGCAGCTCCTGTTTGTGAACTTGGGGGGTGCCAGGACCGCCCTCCGGGAGCTGCCTGTCTTTTACAGGGAACTCATCAGGGTCTGGAACAAAGTCTCCACCAAGCGCAGCTCTCCGCCGGCTGGAGTGGCGGCCGTCCTGCAGGAACCGCTGCTCGGGAATCCGTACCTCCACGGCCGAGGCTTTATGTGGCGGTCGGAAGAGAGGGCTGTGGCTGGTGAGGTGACCAGGGTCAGGGACCTGCTCGATGGCGGAGGAGCGGGCTGGATGGCGCCAGACACGCTGGCGCGGCGCCTAAATTCTGCCAACGTCCGCCACGCGGCCGATGCCATCGAGTCGCTAAAAACAGCTCTGGGCCCTGACTCCGTTAGGTGCATCGAGGAGGCTCAAGCACGGGGGGAGATCCCGTCCGAACTGACCCCCGTCCGGACGGAATTCCTCATCGGCGCCAAACCCCGGAACCTCCCTCGGGGGCCGGCGCCTCACAACTTGAGCCGCCTCGGCGAAATCCCCTCCGTGCCTTTCAGTTCCGCGCGGAGGGGTTTCCTGTACGGGCTGCTCCTGCACACCCTCAACTTTGCCATCCTCGCCGGCCATCCGGACACGCCATGGCGTACCATCTTGCCGTCCGGAGGAGGCGGGGGTCCCCGATGGAGGGCACTCTACGCAGGGGTCCTCCCACTATTCATCGGGGACTTGGCCTGGAGGGTGGTGCACGGAGCAGTGCCGTGCAACAAATTTTTAAGCCGGTTCACGGACTCCCAGGCTGCCTGCAA
Organism: Pristiophorus japonicus; assembly: GCF_044704955.1. Classification (NCBI taxonomy): domain Eukaryota; kingdom Metazoa; phylum Chordata; class Chondrichthyes; family Pristiophoridae; genus Pristiophorus; species Pristiophorus japonicus. The sequence continues at coordinate 338,031 of NW_027254372.1, forward strand.
TTTCTGCGGTCTGGAGGAGTCCGTGTTCCATGTTTTTATTGAATGCACAAGGTTGCAGCCCCTGTTCCACTATTTGAAGGGGCTGCTCCTGAAATTCTGGCTGCACTTCAGTCCCACTCTCCTGATCTTTGGGCACCCTGTGCGGAGGGGAGCGGGTAGGTCCGAAGGCCTCCTCGTAGGACTGCTCCTGGGCACGGCCAAGGGTGCCATCAGCCGGTCCAGGCAGCGGGCGGTCGAGGGGGTCGTTCAACCTGACTGCCTGCCTCTCTTCTGCTCTTACATCCGGTCCAGGGTGTCCTTGGAGATGGAGCACGCGGTGTCCACCGGTACGCTCGCGGCCTTCCGCGAGAGGTGGGCACCGGAGGGACTGGAGTGCATCATCACGCCCGGCAACCAAATTTTAATTTGATTTTACGTTTTAAAGTTTAATTTGTTTTAATTGCCGGTGTTTTTAGTGTCCCCTTCCCTTTTATAGGGGGCACTGGGGAAAATTGTGAATTTAGTGCCCAAAAAAAAAAAACCAAAAAAAGAAAAACACAAAAAAAAAAGGGGGGAAAAAAAAAAAAGGGCCTTGTAAATGTCTGGAGTGTCACCCAGGTCGGGTGGCACCGTTTAATGTTTTATGTTTTCGCAGGTAAACTCAAAAGAGTTTCATGCACAAGGAACCAATCGTGGAGCAGTAGAGCCGTGTCCTGCTCAGTTGGAGCTGTGAGCAGTGAGGTAAGCAGCTAGCAACTTGAGCTCCTGCCTGGAGAGCCCTGAGACCAGCCCAGGAAGAGAAGGAAGAAAGGGGCTTCAACACCAACTTCTATCCAGAGGGAGAGGAGGAGAACAGAAAACTTTGAACATCTTTATCATTTCTGCAAGGAGTTGGAGAGAGGGGGAAAAGACAAACAACATCCAGTGTGGAAGGAGGGAGACTCTACATTCTACAGGTGGGTGTGGGTGCATTTCCCAAAAAGACTTTGTTGTATCGGTGGGGGGAGGAAAGAAGACCACTGAGGGCCGGAACATCGCGGGGGGTGTGTGTGTGTGTGGTAGTGTGTGTGGGGGCCTTGCTTACAACTAGGCCCCCCCCACAATTGGAACCCCCCCCCACCCCCCCACATTTGCCTAGCCTGGGATAGCTGGAGCTACCAGGCTGAAGATTGTTTAATCACATAGAAACATAGAAACATAGAAAATAGGTGCAGGAGCAGGCCATTCAGCCCTTCTAGCCTGCACCGCCATTCAACGAGTTCATGGCTGAACATGAAACTTCAGTACCCACTTCCTGTTTTCACGCCATACCCCTTGATCCCCCGAGTAGTAAGGACTTCATCTAACTCCCTTTTGAATATATTTAGTGAATTGGCCTCAACTACTTCCTGTGGTAGAGAATTCCACAGGTTCACCACTCTCTGGGTGAAGAAGTTTCTCCTTATCTCGGTCCTAAATGGCTTACCCCTTATCCTTAGACTGTGACCCCTGGTTCTGGACTTCCCCAACATTGGGAACATTCTTCCTGCATCCAACCTGTCCATACCCGTCAGAATTTTAAACGTTTCTATGAGGTCCCCTCTCACTCTTCTGAACTCCAGTGAATACAAGCCCAGTTGATTCAGTCTTTCTTGATAGGTCAGTCCCACCATCCCGGGAATCAGTCTGGTGAATCTTCGCTGCACCCCATTAACATCGTTGGGAGTGAGTGCCTGGTGGCTCTAGCTACCCCAGGTGAAGACGTCTTCTCCCCCCACCTGAAGACCAACCCAAAGACTGTGTTTTTTGTGTGTTTTGCCATCTGGGGAGTGCACCCACCCACAGCTGCGAGGGGAGACCTGCCCTCGCAGCCGCCCCCCCCTTCCCACCCCCCTCTCTCTTTCTCCGTTACCCTCTGTTTCTCCCCTCTCTCTCTGAGGCCCCTTTTCTTCCTAATTTAAAAAAAAAAACCCAATTAAGACAACTGAGCAGAGGGAGCAAGGCCTCTCCCCAATTGTCAACGAGGGGAGAGGTGCCTCGTTAAGGGCTCCTCTGCTCAGTTAATATACGAGGCCATTAAAGACCATTAAGGCCTGTGACTTTGGGGTGGGTGTAGCCCTTAAAGGGACCCCGTGATGGCGACCCCATCCACGCCGGTGGCAGGGCCAGCAAGGACGTATGCGCAGGCGGTGTCCACATCCACGGCACCTCCTGCGCCACCCGCTGCCCTGCCACCATTTAGATTAATTACTAAAAAACACGGGGTCAAGAGCTACACTCACCCCACAATGACCATCGAGGAGTGCGTGCGGGCGATGGCTGGGGTAGTCGGCCCCTCGGCCATTGTCGCAGCCTCCAAGATGTCTGGGAAGGCCGTGTTCTTCCTGGGGTCGGAGCGGGCGGTGTCCCTGGCCCTTGAAAAGGGGCTCACGGTGGGCGGGACGTTCCTGCCGGTGGACCCTCTCGAGGCCACCGCGCAGAGGGTCATCATTTCAAACGTCCCGCCCTTTGTTCCTGCTGAGCTCCTCCTCCCTCACCTACACCAACTGGGGGAGGTAAGGTCGGGGATCAACCCCATACCGCTCGGCCTCAGGGAGAACAGCCTGCGCCACGTGTTCTCCTTCCGCCGCCAGCTCTTTGTCCGGCTGGCGCGGGAGGACACGACGGAGGGGAATTTTAATGTGGTGCACGAGGGGACTGCCTACCGCGTCTTCTGGACGTCGGACGGCGTGCGGTGCCATGCCTGCAGGGAGGTGGGGCATGTTCGTAAGAACTGCCCCGCCTCCAAGGCCGCCAAACCACCGAAGGCGGCCAAGGCTGGCGCCGCCGCCACCCCTCCCCCTAGTTGCGTCCGCGTGCCGGGAGCCGTAGGTGCGCGGGCATTGTCGGAGGCCTTTGTTTTCAGGGCCACCGGCGGGGGGGAGGGAGAGCGTCCGACCGGAAAGAAGGCGCGGAAGAAGGCAAAACGTCAAGAGGCGGGTCCCCTCGGTGCGCCAGATAATTTGACCACCGCGCTCAGCCCAACCCAGTCACCGGCGAGCGCGTGGTGCCCCGAGCCCGTGCCCGAGCCCTTGAATAACACCACAGAGGGGCCCGGGCGCGGGAAAGGAAAGGAAAAGGGGGGGGCGGAGCGGGAGGCCTCGGCAGACATGGGGGTCTCCCTGCCTCCGCGCGCCCCCAGGAACAAAAGGAGGCGCGGCTCCGATGAGGCGGAGGGGGAACAACATCCCTCCGCGGAGGAGTCGGTGCCCGCCGCGTGTCCCGCGTCCCCCACCAGCGCTCCCAAATTGCGCTGCAGGCGCAAAGAGTCTGTCCCTGGGGAGGGTGAGGCAGTCGAGGCTGCCCAGCCTCTGCCTCCCGGGGATGGAGTGGAAGATCTGCCTGTCGTGGGGGGCGTGGGGATCGCGGAGGAATGCATTGCCGCCGGGCCGGGCGTCCCGGGGACTGAGGCGGGCGGGGCCGAAAAGGCCGAACCTGAGCCCGCCCAGCCAATACCCAACTTCCCCCGGGAGTCGCTCGACCCGGCAGAAACACGAACTGATTTTAATGAAACTGTAGATGCTGGGCCGGGGGGTGGCAGCGGGGAGGGGGAGGAACACCCACCCTCGCCCCTTACTTTGGAGCTGGTGCACTTGGGGAGCCTGAGGATTTCCCATGGCCGGGTCTCTCCTTGTTCCCCGGTTCCTGGGGCGGAGGGGGAACCCCTTCCGCTGTCATTTCCCGACCCAGCACCATTTTTAAAAGAGCCCAGTGGGGACTCCTCTGCCGACGATCCTGGGGGTGGGATCGGGGCAGTGCCAGGGCCGGTTGGAGCGGCCGGTTCATTTGCCGTACCTTGTGCGGTCGATGGGCTGGCTGCTGGCGGCCACCTCCCGGAGGAGGACGGGGACTCGGTGGGGGACGCGGGTGAAGACCTAGAGACCACCGCCAGTGAGGCGGTGGATCTGCTCGCGGCCGCCGCTGAGGCCCTCCTCATTCCTGCAAAGGAACTCCGGGACTTTTTGGCCCAGAGCCGGGGTCGCCGCGACCAAGCCCGACTGGCCCTGGAAAAATGGTCCGAGCCGGAGCTGATCAAGGGGTCCGTCCGCGCCGCCGTTAAAACCTTGGCCGCGGGCGGGCCCTTGACAAAGGAGCAGCACCTTGAGCTGCGCGAGCTCGAGGGACTCCTCGCTGGGCTGCGGAGGGAGCGGAGTTCAACAAAAGACTCTGCTCCCTCCCCCACAATAGGTTAAGGTGGAGGTTGCACTATGCTTTTGCCATGAAGATAACCATAGCCAGCCTCAACATCAACGGCAGCAGAGGGGCACGCCGTAGATTTGACAATTTTTCGCTCCTGCGGGAGGGGAAATATGCGGTGTGCTTCCTGCGAGAAACCCACACCGTTCCGGGAGACGAAGCCACGTGGCTCCTGGAATGGCAAGGAGAGGTCCGCATGAGCCACCTCACCGCCATTTCTAGTGGGGTGGCCATCTTGCTGGGCCCGCATTTTCAGCCGGAGATCTTGGGGGTCGAGGAGCCCGTGCCAGGCCGCTTGCTGCACGTAACGGTTCGCCTGAGGGACGTGCCGCTCCATCTCGTGAACGTGTACGCCCCTCATCCCGGCCCGCAGCAGACGCGCTTCTTTGAAGAGGTGACCGCTCTTCTTGGCTCCGTCGACGTCGGCGACTGCATTGTCCTCGGGGGGGATTTTAACTGCACCCTCGAGGCGAGGGACCGCTCCGGTGCCCCGCAGTGCATGACGGCGATGGAGAAGTTGAGGGACCTGGTCGGGTCCTTCGACTTGGTGGACGTCTGGCGAAATCTCCACCCCGACTCCAGCGCCTTTACTTGGGTGAGGCCTGGAGTTGGATGGTCTGGAGTCGACCGCCTTTACGTGTCTCGGGCGTATGTTTCCTGCGTCCCGGCGGCCTCCATGCGGCCGGTGCCGTGTTCGGACCACCACCTGGTGTGGGCGGAGCTCGCTTCGCTCCGCGCGAGGACGGGGTCCGCGTACTGGCACTTTAACAACCGGCTGCTGGAGGACGTGCGGTTCCAGGACTCGTTCCGTCGATTCTGGTCCGACTGGAGAAGGAAGCAGGGGGGCTTCCCCTCCTTGAGGCTATGGTGGGACGTGGGCAAGGCTCACGTCCGCGTCTTCTGTCAAGAGTACGCGAGGGGGTCGACCAAGAGGCGGGCGGCCAGAGTCGGGCGCCTAGAAAAAGAGGTGCTCGACCTGGAAGCCCGTCTCGGTCAAGTAGTCCAGGACCCGGCCCTGCGGACGGTGTACGAAGCGAAGAAGGCCGCGCTGAAGGACCTGCAGCTCGTCGGGTCCCGAGGCGCGTTCGTGAGGTCGCGGATCCGGTTCCTGCGGGATCTGGACCGCGGCTCCCCCTTCTTCTACTCGCTGGAAAAAAGGCAGAGTGTCCGTAAGCAGCTCTTGACGCTGCTGGCCGACGACGGCTCTCTCGTCTCGGATCCGGAGGGCGTCAACAACAGGGTCCGTGAATATTACGGGGCTCTGTTCTCTCCGGATCCGTCCAGCGAGGAAGCGCGTAGAGTTTTGTGGGAGGACCTGCCGAGGGTCGGCCCGGAGGGCGCCGAAAATCTGGAAGCTCCGCTAAGCCTGGCGGAGCTGACCGGTGCCCTCGCCCGGCTCTCGAGGGGAAAATCCCCGGGGCTGGACGGGCTGACCGTGGAGTTCCACAGGGCGTTCTGGGACGTCCTGGGGAGCGACTACGCGCGGGTCCTGGGGGAAAGTCTGGTGACCAGGGAGATGCCCCTCTCTTGGCGCAGGGCAGTCATCGTCCTGCTGCCTAAGAAGGGCGATCTCCGCCTCCTTAAGAACTGGCGCCCGGTCTCCCTCCTCAGCACGGACTACAAAATCTTCGCCAGGGCGATGTCTGCTCGCCTTGGTGCCGTGCTGGACCACATGATCCACCCCGACCAGTCATACACGGTCCCGGGCCGGACAATTCACGATAACATCCATCTGGTCCGGGACCTCATCCATTGTTCCCAGGAGGCTGGTCTGTCGGTCGCCTTCCTATCCCTCGACCAAGAGAAGGCGTTCGACAGGGTGGATCACGACTATCTGCTCGGAACTCTGCGCGCTTTCGGGTTCGGGACGCATTTCGTCGCCCGGATCCGACTTTTGTACGCCGCCGCGGAGTGTCTGATTAAGGTTAACGGGTCCTTGACGGCGCCCCTTCGCTTTAGGAGAGGGGTGCGCCAGGGATGCCCCATGTCCGGCCAGTTATACGCCGTTTGCGTGGAGCCTTTCCTGCGCCTCTTGCGGACGAGGTTGACGGGACTGGCTCTGCAAGGGCCGGGCGTGGAGGTCGTCCTCTCGGCTTACGCCGATGACGTGCTCCTCGCGGTAGAGGATCCCGCTGACCTGCGGAGGATGCGTGAGTGCCAGGAGATTTACTCGGCCGCGTCCTCCGCCAGGATCAACTGGGAGAAATGTTCCGGACTCCTGGTGGGTCAGTGGCGGGTGGACTCCCTGCCGGAGGAGCTCAGGCCTTTTGCCTGGAGCACGACCCATCTCCTCTATCTGGGAGTCTACCTTAGCCCCGACGAGGGAGCCTGGCCGGCGAACTGGCAGGAGCTGGAGGCCAAGGTCGCCGCTCGCCTAGGGCGCTGGACAGGACTGCTCCGAGTGCTGTCCTACAGGGGTCGAGCGCTAGTCATAAACCAGCTGGTGGCCGCAATGCTGTGGTACCGGCTGGTCACTTTGACCCCTCCCCCTGCGTTTGTCGCCAAGATACAGAAGAAGCTGGTGGACTTCTTCTGGAACAACAGGAAGCACTGGGTCTCTGCCGCGGTCTGGAGTCTCCCGCTTGAGGAGGGCGGTCAGTCGTTGGTGTGCGTCAGCGCCCAGCTCGCGACTTTCCGTCTTCAGACCCTGCAGAGATACCTTTACGTCGAGCCCCCTCCTAGGTGGTGCGCTCTGGCGAGGTATTTCTTCCGCCAGCAGCTCGACCTCAATTATGACACGCAGCTCCTGTTTGTGAACTTGGGGGGTGCCAGGACCGCCCTCCGGGAGCTGCCTGTCTTTTACAGGGAACTCATCAGGGTCTGGAACAAAATCTCCACCAAGCGCAGCTCTCCGCCGGCTGGAGTGGCGGCCGTCCTGCAGGAACCGCTGCTCGGGAATCCGTACCTCCACGGCCGAGGCTTTATGTGGCGGTCGGAAGAGAGGGCTGTGGCTGGTGAGGTGACCAGGGTCAGGGACCTGCTCGATGGCGGAGGAGCGGGCTGGATGGCGCCAGACACGCTGGCGCGGCGCCTAAATTCTGCCAACGTCCGCCACGCGGCCGATGCCATCGAGTCGCTAAAAACAGCTCTGGGCCCTGACTCCGTTAGGTGCATCGAGGAGGCTCAAGCACATGGGGAGATCCCGTCCGAACTGACCCCCGTCCGGACGGAATTCCTCATCGGCGCCAAACCCCGGAACCTCCCTCGGGGGCCGGCGCCTCACAACTTGAGCCGCCTCGGGGAAATCCCCTCCGTGCCTTTCAGTTCCGCGCGGAGTGGTTTCCTGTACGGGCTGCTCCTGCACACCCTCAACTTTGCCATCCTCGCCGGCCGTCCGGACACGCCATGGCGTACCATCTTGCCGTCCGGAGGAGGCGGGGGTCCCCGATGGAGGGCACTCTACGCAGGGGTCCTCCCACTATTCATCGGGGACTTGGCCTGGAGGGTGGTGCACGGAGCAGTGCCGTGCAACAAATTTTTAAGCCGGTTCACAGACTCCCAGGCCGCCTGCAATTTCTGCGGTCTGGAGGAGTCCGTGTTCCATGTTTTTATGGAGTGCACAAGGTTGCAGCCCCTGTTCCACTATTTGAAGGGGCTGCTCCTGAAATTCTGGCTGCACTTCAGTCCCACTCTCCTGATCTTTGGGCACCCTGTGCGGAGGGGAGCGGGTAGGTCCGAAGGCCTCCTCGTAGGACTGCTCCTGGGCACGGCCAAGGGTGCCATCAGCCGGTCCAGGCAGCGGGCGGTCGAGGGGGTCGTTCAACCTGACTGCCTGCCTCTCTTCCGCTCTTACATCCGGTCCAGGGTGTCCTTGGAGATGGAGCACGCGGTGTCCACCGGTACGCTCGCGGCCTTCCGCGAGAGGTGGGCACCGGAGGGACTGGAGTGCATCATCACGCCCGGCAACCAAATTTTAATTTGATTTTACGTTTTAAAGTTTAATTTGTTTTAATTGCCGGTGCTTTTAGTGTCCCCCTCCCCTTTTATAGGGGGCACTGGGAAAATTTGATTTTAGCGCCCCAAAAAAAACCCAAAAAAATAATTTAAAAAAAAAGGGGCCTTGAAAATGTATGCTGTGTCACCCAGGTCGGGTGGCATGGTCTTAATGTTTTATGTTTTGCAGGTAAACTCAAAAGAGTTTCATGCACAAGGGACCAATCGTGAAGCAGTAGAGGCGTGTCCTGCACAGTTGGAGCTGTGAGCAGTGAGGGAAGCAGCTAGCAACTTGAGCTCCTGCCTGGAGAGCCCTGAGACCAGCCCAGGAATAGAAGGAAGGAAGGGGCTTCACCACCAACTTCTATCCAGAGGGAGAGGAGGAGAACAGAAAACGTTTTCATCAACTTTACCATTCTGCAAAGAGTTGGAGAGAGGGGGAAAGGACCAACAACATCCAGTGTGGAAGGAGGGAGACTCTATATCTTCTACAGGTGGGTGTGGGTGCATTTCCCAAAAAGACTTTGTTGTAACGGTGGGGGGAGGAAAGAAGACCACTGAGGGCCGGAACATCGCGGGGGGTGTGTGTGTGTGTGGAAGTGTGTGTGGGGGCCGTGCTTACAACTAGGCCCCCCCCACAATTGGAACCCCCCCCACCCCCCCCCCCCCAATTGCCTAGCCTGGGATAGCTGGAGCTACCAGGCTGAAGATTGTTGTTTTTCTTAATCACCCAATTAAAGATCGTTAGGAGTGCCTGGTGGCTCCAGCTACCCCAGGTGAAGACATCTTCTCCCCCCACCTGAAGACCACCCCAAAGACTTTTGTGTTTTGCCATCTGGGGAGTGCACCCACCCACAGCTGCGAGGGGAGACCTGCCCTCGCAGCCCCCCCCCCTTCCCACCCCCCTCTCTCTTTCTCTGCTACTCTGTTTCTCACATCTCTCTCTCTGAGGCCTCTTCCTTCCAAATTTACAAAAAAAACAAAACCAATTAAGACAACTGAGCAGAGGGAGCAAGGCCCCTCCCCAATTGCCAACTAGGGGAGAGGTACCTCATTAAGGGCTCCTCTGCTCAGTCAATATACGAGGCCAATTAAGACCATTAAGGCCTGTGACTTTGGGGTGGGTGTAGCCCTTAAAGGGACCCCGTGATGGCGACCCCATCCACGCCGGTGGCAGGGCCAGCAAGGACGTATGCGCAGGCGGTGTCCACATCCACGGCACCTCCTGCGCCACCCGCTGCCCTGCCACCATTTAGATTACTTACTAAAAAACACGGGGTCAAGAGCTACACTCACCCCACAATGACCATCGAGGAGTGCGTGCGGGCGATGGCTGGGGTAGTCGGCCCCTCGGCCATTGTCGCAGCCTCCAAGATGTCTGGGAAGGCCGTGTTCTTCCTGGGGTCGGAGCGGGCGGTGTCCCTGGCCCTCGAAAAGGGGCTCACGGTGGGCGGGACGTTCCTGCCGGTGGACCCTCTCGAGGCCACCGCGCAGAGGGTCATCGTGTCAAACGTCCCGCCCTTTGTTTCCGCTGAGCTCCTCCTTCCTCACCTACACCAACTGGGGGAGGTAAGGTCGGGGATCAACCCCATACCGCTCGGCCTCAGGGAGAACAGCCTGCGCCACGTGTTCTCCTTCCGCCGCCAGCTCTTTGTCCGGCTGGCGTGGGAGGACATGACAGAAGGGCACTTTAATGTGGTGCACGAGGGGACTGCCTACCGCGTCTTCTGGACGTCGGACGGCGTGCGGTGCCATGCCTGCAGGGAGGTGGGGCACGTTCGTAAGAACTGCCCCGCCTCCAAGGCCGCCAAACCACCGAAGGCGGCCAAGGCTGGCGCCGCCGCCACCCCTCCCCCTAGTTGCGACCGCGTGCCGGGAGCCATGGGTGTGCGGGCATCGTCGGGGGCCTTTGTTTTCAGGGCCTCCGGCGGGGGGGAGGGAGAGCGTCCGAACGGAAGGAAGGCGCGGAAGAAGACGAGACATCTAGAGGCGGGTCCCCTCAGTGCGCCGGAAAGTTTGACCACCGCGCTCAGCCCAACCCAGTCAGCGGCGAGCGCGTGGTGCCCCGAGCCCGTGCCCGAGCCCTTGAATAACACCACAGAGGGGCCCGGGCACGGGAAAGGAAAGGAAAAGGGGGGGGCGGAGCGGGAGGCCTCGGCAGACATGGGGGTCTCCCTGCCTCCGCGCGCCCCCAGGAACAAAAGGAGGCACGGCTCCGATGAGACGGAGGGGGAACAACATCCCTCCGTGGAGGAGTTGGTGCCCGCCGCGTGTCCTGCGTCCCCAACCAGCGCCCCCAAGCAGCGCCGTAGGCGGGAGGAGTCTGTCCCCGGGGAGGGTGAGACAGTTGAGGCTGCCCAGCCTCTGCCTCCCGGGGATGGAGTGGAAGATCTGCCTGTCGTGGGGGGCGTGGGGACCGTGGAGGAATGCGTAGCCACCGGGCCGGGCGTCCCGGGGACTGAGGCGGGCGAGGCCGAAAAGGCCGAACCTGAGCCCGCCCAGCTATTATCCAACTTCCCCCGGGAGTCGCTCGACCCGGCGGAAAAACAATTTATGGGTTTTAATGACACTGTAGATGCTGGGCCGGGGGGTGGCAGTGGGGAGGGGGAGGAACACCCACCCTCGCCCCTTACTTTGGAGCTGGTGCACTTGGAGGGCCTGGGGATTTCCTATGGCCGGGTCTCTCCTTGTTCCCCGGTTCCTGGGGCGGAGGGGGAACCCCTTCCGCTGTCATTTCCCGACCCAGCACCATTTTTAAAAGAGCCCAGTGGGGACTCCTCTGCCGACGATCCTGGGGGTGGGATCGAGGCAGTGCCAGGGCCGGTTGGAGCGGCCGGTTCATTTGCCGTACCTTGTGCGGTCGATGGGCCGGCTGCTGGCGGCCACCTCCCGGAGGAGGACGGGGACTCGGTGGGGGACGCGGGTGAAGACCTAGAGACCACCGCCAGTGAGGCGCTGGATCTGCTCGCGGCCGCCGCTGAGGCCCTCCTCATTCCTGCAAAGGAACTCCGGGACTTTTTGGCCCAGAGCCGGGGTCGCCGCGACCAAGCCCGACTGGCCCTGGAAAAATGGTCCGAGCCAGAGCTGATCAAGGGGTCTGTCCGCGCCGCCGTTAAAACCTTGGCCGCGGGCGGGCCCTTGACAAAGGAGCAGCACCTTGAGCTGCGCGAGCTCGAGGGACTCCTCGCTGGGCTGCGGAGGGAGCGGAGTTCAACAAAAGACTCCGCTCCCTCCCCCACAATAGGTTAAGGTAGAGGTTGCACTATGCTTTTGCCATGAAGATAACCATAGCCAGCCTCAACATCAACGGCGGCAGAGGGGCACGCCGTAGATTTGACAATTTTTCGCTCCTGCGGGAGGGGAAATATGCGGTGTGCTTCCTGCAAGAAACCCACACCGTTCCGGGAGACAAAGCCACGTGGCTCCTGGAATGGCAAGGAGAGGTCCGCATGAGCCACCTCACCGCCATTTCTAGTGGGGTGGCCATCTTGCTGGGCCCGCATTTTCAGCCGGAGATCTTGGGGGTCGAGGAGCCCGTGCCAGGCCGCTTGCTGCACATCACGGTTCGCCTGGGGGACGTGCCGCTCCATCTCGTGAACGTGTACGCCCCTCATCCCGGCCCGCAGCAAACGCGCTTCTTTGAAGAGGTGTCCGCTCTTCTTGGCTCCGTCGACGTCGGCGACTGCATTGTCCTCGGGGGGGATTTTAACTGCACCCTCGAGGCGAGGGACCGCTCCGGTGCCCCGCAGTGCATGACGGCGATGGAGAAGTTGAGGGACCTGGTCGGGTCCTTCGACTTGGTGGACGTCTGGCGAAATCTCCACCCCGACTCCAGCGCCTTTACTTGGGTGAGGCCTGGAGTTGGATGGTCTAGAGTCGACCGCCTTTACGTGTCTCGGGCGTACGTTTCCTGCGTCCCGGCGGCCTCCATGCGGCCGGTGCCGTGTTCGGACCACCACCTGGTGTGGGCGGAGCTCGCTTCGCTCCGCGCGAGGACGGGGTCCGCGTACTGGCACTTTAACAACCGGCTGCTGGAGGACGTGCGGTTCCAGGACTCGTTCCGTCGATTCTGGTCCGACTGGAGAAGGAAGCAGGGGGGCTTCCCCTCCTTGAGGCTATGGTGGGACGTGGGCAAGGCTCACGTCCGCGTCTTCTGTCAAGAGTACGCGAGGGGGTCGACCAAGAGGCGGGCGGCCAGAGTCGGGCGCCTAGAAAAAGAGGTGCTCGACCTGGAAGCCCGTCTCGGTCAAGTCGTCCAGGACCCGGCCCTGCGGACGGTGTACGAAGCGAAGAAGGCCGCGCTGAAGGACCTGCAGCTCGTCGGGTCCCGAGGCGCGTTCGTGAGGTCGCGGATCCGGTTCCTGCGGGATCTGGACCGCGGCTCCCCCTTCTTCTACTCGCTGGAAAAAAGGCAGAGTGTCCGTAAGCAGCTCTTGACGCTGCTGGCCGACGACGGCTCTCTCGTCTCGGATCCGGAGGGCGTCAACAACAGGGCCCGTGAATATTACGGGGCTCTGTTCTCTCCGGATCCGTCCAGCGATGAAGCGCGTAGAGTTTTGTGGGAGGACCTGCCGAAGGTCGGCCAGGAGGGCGCCGAAAATCTGGAAGCTCCGCTAAGCCTGGCGGAGCTGACCGGTGCCCTCGCCCGGCTCCCGAGGGGAAAATCCCCGGGGCTGGACGGGCTGACCGTGGAGTTCCACAGGGCGTTCTGGGACGTCCTGGGGAGCGACTACGCGCGGGTCCTGGGGGAAAGTCTGGCGACCGGGGAGATGCCCCTCTCTTGGCGCAGGGCAGTCATCGTCCTGCTGCCTAAGAAGGGCGATCTCCGCCTCCTTAAGAACTGGCGCCCGGTCTCCCTCCTCAGCACGGACTACAAAATCTTCGCCAGGGCGATGTCTGCTCGCCTTGGTGCCGTGTTGGACCACATGATCCACCCCGACCAGTCATACACGGTCCCGGGCCGGACAATCCACGATAACATCCATCTGGTCCGGGACCTCATCCATTGTTCCCAGGAGGCTGGTCTGTCGGTCGCCTTCCTATCCCTCGACCAAGAGAAGGCGTTCGACAGGGTGGATCACGACTATCTGCTCGGAACTCTGCGCGCTTTCGGGTTCGGGACGCATTTCGTCGCCCGGATCCGACTTTTGTACGCCGCCGCGGAGTGTCTGATTAAGGTTAACGGGTCCTTGACGGCGCCCCTTCGCTTTAGGAGAGGGGTGCGCCAGGGATGCCCCATGTCCAGCCAGTTATACGCCGTTTGCGTGGAGCCTTTCCTGCGCCTCTTGCGGACGAGGTTGACGGGACTGGCTCTGCAAGGGCCGGGCGTGGAGGTCGTCCTCTCGGCTTACGCCGATGACATGCTCCTCGCGATAGAGGATCCCGCTGACCTGCGGAGGATGCGTGAGTGCCAGGAGATTTACTCGGCCGCGTCCTCCGCCAGGATCAACTGGGAGAAATGTTCCGGACTCCTGGTGGGTCAGTGGCGGGTGGACTCCCTGCCGGAGGAGCTCAGGCCTTTTGCCTGGAGCACGACCCATCTCCTCTATCTGGGAGTCTACCTTAGCCCCGACGAGGGAGCCTGGCCGGCGAACTGGCAGGAGCTGGAGGCCAAGGTCGCCGCTCGCCTAGGGCGCTGGACAGGACTGCTCCGAGTGCTGTCCTACAGGGGTCGAGCGCTAGTCATAAACCAGCTGGTGGCCGCAATGCTGTGGTACCGGCTGGTCACTTTGACCCCTCCCCCTGCGTTTGTCGCCAAGATACAGAAGAAGCTGGTGGACTTCTTCTGGAACAACAGGAAGCACTGGGTCTCTGCCGCGGTCTTGAGTCTCCCGCTTGAGGAGGGCGGTCAGTCGTTGGTGTGCGTCAGCGCCCAGCTCGCGACTTTCCGTCTTCAGACCCTGCAGAGATACCTTTACGTCGAGCCCCCTCCTAGGTGGTGCGCTCTGGCGAGGTATTTCTTCCGCCAGCAGCTCGACCTCAATTATGACAAGCAGCTCCTGTTTATGAACTTGGGGGGTGCCAGGACCGCCCTCCGGGAGCTGCCTGTCTTTTACAGGGAACTCATCAGGGTCTGGAACAAAGTCTCCACCAAGCGCAGCTCTCCGCCGGCTGGAGTGGCGGCCGTCCTGCAGGAGCCGCTGCTCGGGAATCCGTACCTCCACGGCCGAGGCTTTATGTGGCGGTCGGAAGAGAGGGCTGTGGCTGGTGAGGTGACCAGGGTCAGGGACCTGCTCGATGGCGGAGGAGCGGGCTGGATGGCGCCAGACACGCTGGCGCGGCGCCTAAACTCTGCCAACGTCCGCCACGCGGCCGATGCCATCGAGTCGCTAAAAACAGCTCTGGGCCCTGACTCCGTTAGGTGCATCGAGGAGGCTCAAGCACGTGGGGAGATCCCGTCCGAACTGACCCCCGTCCGGACGGAATTCCTCATCGGCGCCAAACCCCGGAACCTCCCTCGGGGGCCGGCGCCTCACAACTTGAGCCGCCTCGGGGAAATCCCCTCCGTGCCTTTCAGTTCCGCGCGGAGGGGTTTCCTGTACGGGCTGCTCCTGCACACCCTCAACTTTGCCATCCTCGCCGGCCGTCCGGACACGCCATGGCGTACCATCTTGCCGTCCGGAGGAGGCGGGGGTCCCCGATGGAGGGCACTCTACGCAGGGGTCCTCCCACTATTCATCGGGGACTTGGCCTGGAGGGTGGTGCACGGAGCAGTGCCGTGCAACAAATTTTTTTAAGCCGGTTCACGGACTCCCAGGCCGCCTGCAATTTCTGCGGTCTGGAGGAGTCCGTGTTCCATGTTTTTATTGAGTGCACAAGGTTGCAGCCCCTGTTCCCTTATTTGAAGGGGCTGCTCCTGAAATTCTGGCTGCACTTCAGTCCCACTCTCCTGATCTTTGGGCACCCTGTGCGGAGGGGAGCGGGTAGGTCCGAAGGCCTCCTCGTAGGACTGCTCCTGGGCACGGCCAAGGGTGCCATCAGCCGGTCCAGGCAGCGGGCGGTCGAGGGGGTCGTTCAACCTGACTGCCTGCCTCTCTTCCGCTCTTACATCCGGTCCAGGGTGTCCTTGGAGATGGAGCACGCGGTGTCCACCGGTACGCTCGCGGCCTTCCGCGAGAGGTGGGCACCGGAGGGACTGGAGTGCATCATCACGCCCGGCAACCAAATTTTAATTTGATTTTACGTTTTAAAGTTAATTTGTTTTAATTGCCGGTGCTTTTAGTGTCCCCTTCCCTTTTATAGGGGGCAGTGGGGAAAAATTGTGATTTTAGTGCCCAAAAAAAAAACAAAAAAAAAGAAAAAACACAAAAAAAAAAAAAAAAGGGGGGAAAAAAAGGGCCTTGTAAATGTCTGGATTGTCACCCAGGTCGGGTGGCACCGTTTAATGTTTTATGTTTTGCAGGTGAACTCCAAAAGAGTTTCATGCACAAGGAACCAATCGTAGAGCAGTGGAGGCGTGTCCTGCTCAGTTGGAGCTGTGAGCAGTGAGGAGAGCAGCTAGCAACTTGTGCTCCTGCCTGGAGAGCCCTGAGACCAGCCCAGGAAGAGAAGGAAGGAAGGGGCTTCAACACCACTTCTATCCAGAGGGAGAGGAGGAGAACAGAAAACATTTAACATCTTTTTACCATTCTGCAAGGAGTTGGAGAGAGGGGGAAAAACCACAACAACATCCAGTGTGGAAGGAGGGAGACTCTACATTTCAACAGGTGGGTGTTGGTGCATTTCCCAAAAAGACTTTGTTGTATCGGTGGGGGGAGGAAAGAAGACCACTGAGGGCCGGAACATCGCGGGGGGTGTGTGTGTGTGTGGTAGTGTGCGTGGGGGCCGTGCTTACAACTAGGCCCCCCCCCACAATTGGAACCCCCCCCACCCCCCCACATTTGCCTAGCCTGGGATAGCTGGAGCTACCAGGCTGAAGATTGTCATTAATCATCCTATTAAAGATCGTTTAGGATTGTGTGCCTGGTGGCTCTAGCTACCCCAGGTGAAGACGTCTTCTCCCCCCACCTGAAGACCAACCCAAAGACTGTGTTTTTTGTGTGTTTTGCCATCTGGGGAGTGCACCCACCCACAGCTGCGAGGGGAGACCTGCCCTCGCAGCCCCCCCCCCTTCCCACCCCCCTCTCTCTTTCTCCGTTACCCTCTGTTTCTCCCCTCTCTCTCTGAGGCCCCTTTTCTTCCTAATTTAAAAAAAAAACCCAATTAAGACAACTGAGCAGAGGGAGCAAGGCCTCTCCCCAATTGTCAACGAGGGGAGAGGTGCCTCGTTAAGGGCTCCTCTGCTCAGTTAATATACGAGGCCATTAAAGACCATTAAGGCCTGTGACTTTGGGGTGGGTGTAGCCCTTAAAGGGACCCCGTGATGGCGACCCCATCCACGCCGGTGGCAGGGCCAGCGAAGACGTATGCGCAGGTGGCAACCGCTTCCACGGCACCTCCTGAGCCACCCGCTGCCCTGCCACCATTCAGACTCATTACAAAAAAACACGGGGTCAAGAGCTACACTCACCCCACAATGAGCATTGAGGAGTGCGTGCGGGCGATGGCTGGGGTAGTCGGCCCCTCGGCCATTGTCGCAGCCTCCAAGATGTCTGGGAAGACTGTTTTCTTCCTGGGGTCGGAGCGGGCGGTGTCCCTGGCCCTCGAAAAGGGGCTCACGGTGGGCGGGACGTTCCTGCCGGTGGACCCTCTCGAGGCCACCGCGCAGAGGGTCATCATATCGAACGTCCCGCCCTTTGTTCCCGCTGGGCTCCTCCTCCCTCACCTACACCAACTGGGGGAGGTAAGGTCGGGGATCAACCCCATACCGCTCGGCCTGAGGGAGAACAGGCTGCGCCACGTGTTCTCCTTCCGCCGCCAGCTCTTTGTCCGGCTGGCGCGGGAGGAGACGACGGAGGGGTCTTTTAATGTGGTGCACAAGAGGACTGCCTACCGCGTCTTCTGGACGTCGGACGGCGTGCGGTGCCATGCCTGCAGAGAGGTGGGGCACGTTCGTAAGAACTGCCCCGCCTCCAAGGCCGCCAAACCACCGAAGGCGGCCAAGGCTGGCGCCGCCGCCACCCCTCCCCCTAGTTGCGTCCGCGTGCCGGGAGCCGTAGGTGCGCAGGCATCGTCGGAGGCCTTTGTTTTCAGGGCCTCCGGCGGGGGGGAGGGAGAGCGTCCGAGCGGAAAGAAGGCGCGGAACAAGAAGAAACATCTAGAGGCGGGTCCCCTCAGTGCGCCAGAAAGATTGACCACCGCGCTCAGCCCAACCCAGCCACCGGCGAGCGCGGGGTGCCCCGAGCCCGTGCCCGAGCCCTTGAACAACACCACAGAGGGGCCCGGGCGCGGGCAAGAAAAGGAAAAGGGGGGGGCGGAGCGGGAGACCTCGGCAGACATGGAGGTCTCCCTGACTCCGCGCGCCCCCAGGAACAAAAGGAGGCACGGCTCCGATAAGATGGAGGGGGAACAACATCCCTCCGTGGAGGAGTTGGTGCCCGCCGCGTGTCCCGCGTCCCCAACCAGCGCCCCCAAGCAGCGCCGTAGGCGGGAGGAGTCTGTCCCCGGGGAGGGTGAAACAGTTGAGGCTGCCCAGCCTCTGCCTCCCGGGGATGGAGTGGAAGATCTGCCTGTCGTGGGGGGCGTGGGGACCGCGGAGGAATGCGTAGCCGCCGGGCCGGGCGTCCCGGGGACTGAGGCGGGCGAGGCCGAAAAGGCCGAACCTGAGCCCGCCCAGCCAATACCCAACTTCCCCCGGGAGTCGCTCGACCCGGCGGAAATACAATTTACTGTTTTTAATGAAACTGTAGATGCTGGGCCGGGGGGTGGCAGCGGGGAGGGGGAGGAACACCCACCCTCGCCCCTTACTTTGGAGCTGGTGCACTTGGGGAGCCTGGGGATTTCCCATGGCCGGGTTTCTCCTTGTTCCCCGGTTCCTGGGGCGGAGGGGGAACCCCTTCCGCTGTCATTTCCCGACCCAGCACCATTTTTAAAAGAGCCCAGTGGGGTCTCCTCTGCCGACGATCCTGGGGGTGGGATCGGGGCGGAGCCAGGGCCGGTTGGAGCGGCCGGTTCATTTGCCGTACCTTGTGCGGTCGATGGGCCGGCTGCTGGCGGCCACCTCCCGGAGGAGGACGGGGACTCGGTGGGGGACGCGGGTGAAGACCTAGAGACCACCGCCAGCGAGGCGGTGGATCTGCTCGCGGCCGCCGCCGAGACCATCCTCATTCCTGCAAAGGAACTCCGGGACTTTTTGGCCCAGAGCCAGGGTCGCTGCAACCAAGCCCGACTGGCCCTGGAAAAATGGTCCGAGCCAGAGTTGATCAAGGCGTCCGTCCGCGCCTCCGTCAAAACCTTGGCCGCGGGCGGGCCCCTGACAAAGGCGCAACACCTTGAGCTGCGCGAGCTCGAGGGACTCCTCGCTGGGCTGCGGAGGGAGCGGAGTTCAACAAAAGACTCCGCTCCCTCCCCCACAATAGGTTAAGGTAGAGGTTGCACTATGCTTTTGCCATGAAGATAACCATAGCCAGCCTCAACATCAACGGCGGCAGAGGGGCACGCCGTAGATTTGACAATTTTTCGCTCCTGCGGGAGGGGAAATATGCGGTGTGCCTCCTGCAAGAAACCCACACCGTTCCGGGAGACGAAGCCACGTGGCTCCTGGAATGGCAAGGAGAGGTCCGCATGAGCCACCTCACCGCCATTTCTAGTGGGGTGGCCATCTTGCTGGGCCCGCATTTTCAGCCGGAGATCTTGGGGGTCGAGGAGCCCGTGCCAGGCCGCTTGCTGCACGTAACGGTTCACCTGGGGGACGTGCCGCTCCATCTCGTGAACGTGTACGCCCCTCATCCCGGCCCGCAGCAAACGCGCTTCTTTGAAGAGGTGTCCGCTCTTCTTGGCTCCGTCGACGTCGGCGACTGCATTGTCCTCGGGGGGGATTTTAACTGCACCCTCGAGGCGAGGGACCGCTCCGGTGCCCCGCAGTGCATGACGGCGATGGAGAAGTTGAGGGACCTGGTCGGGTCCTTCGACTTGGTGGACGTCTGGCGAAATCTCCACCCCGACTCCAGCGCCTTTACTTGGGTGAGGCCTGGAGTTGGATGGTCTAGAGTCGACCGCCTTTACGTGTCTCGGGCGTACGTTTCCTGCGTCCCGGCGGCCTCCATGCGGCCGGTGCCGTATTCGGACCACCACCTGGTGTGGGCGGAGCTCGCTTCGCTCCGTGCGAGGACGGGGTCCGCGTACTGGCACTTTAACAACCGGCTGCTGGAGGACGTGCGGTTCCAGGACTCGTTCCGTCGATTCTGGTCCGACTGGAGAAGGAAGCAGGGGGGCTTCCCCTCCTTGAGGCTATGGTGGGACGTGGGCAAGGCTCACGTCCGCGTCTTCTGTCAAGAGTACGCGAGGGGGTCGACCAAGAGGCGGGCGGCCAGAGTCGGGCGCCTAGAAAAAGAGGTGCTCGACCTGGAAGCCCGTCTCGGTCAAGTCGTCCAGGACCCGGCCCTGCGGACGGTGTACGAAGCGAAGAAGGCCGCGCTGAAGGACCTGCAGCTCGTCGGGTCCCGAGGCGCGTTCGTGAGGTCGCGGATCCGGTTCCTGCGGGATCTGGACCGCGGCTCCCCCTTCTTCTACTCGCTGGAAAAAAGGCAGAGTGTCCGTAAGCAGCTCTTGACGCTGCTGGCCGACGACGGCTCTCTCGTCTCGGATCCGGAGGGCGTCAACAACAGGGTCCGTGAATATTACGGGGCTCTGTTCTCTCCGGATCCGTCCAGCGAGGAAGCGCGTAGAGTTTTGTGGGAGGACCTGCCGAAGGTCAACCCGGAGGGCGCCGAAAATCTGGAAGCTCCGCTAAGCCTGGCGGAGCTGACCGGTGCCCTCGCCCGGCTCTCGAGGGGAAAATCCCCGGGGCTGGACGGGCTGACCGTGGAGTTCCACAGGGCGTTCTGGGACGTCCTGGGGAGCGACTACGCGCGGGTCCTGGGGGAAAGTCTGGCGACCGGGGAGATGCCCCTCTCTTGGCGCAGGGCAGTCATCGTCCTGCTGCCTAAGAAGGGCGATCTCCGCCTCCTTAAGAACTGGCGCCCGGTCTCCCTCCTCAGCACGGACTACAAAATCTTCGCCAGGGCGATGTCTGCTCGCCTTGGTGCCGTGCTGGACCACATGATCCACCCCGACCAGTCATACACGGTCCCGGGCCGGTCAATCCACGATAACATCCATCTGGTCCGGGACCTCATCCATTGTTCCCAGGAGACTGGTCTGTCGGTCGCCTTCCTATCCCTCGACCAAGAGAAGGCGTTCGACAGGGTGGATCACGACTATCTGCTCGGAACTCTGCGCGCTTTCGGGTTCGGGACGCATTTCGTCGCCCGGATCCGACTTTTGTACGCCGCCGCGGAGTGTCTGATTAAGGTTAACGGGTCCTTGACGGCGCCCCTTCGCTTTAGGAGAGGGGTGCGCCAGGGATGCCCCATGTCCGGCCAGTTATACGCCGTTTGCGTGGAGCCTTTCCTGCGCCTCTTGCAGACGAGGTTGACGGGATTGGCTCTGCAAGGGCCGGGCGTGGAGGTCGTCCTCTCGGCTTACGCCGATGACGTGCTCCTCGCGGTAGAGGATCCCGCTGACCTGCGGAGGATGCGTGAGTGCCAGGAGATTTACTCGGCCGCGTCCTCCGCCAGGATCAACTGGGAGAAATGTTCCGGACTCCTGGTGGGTCAGTGGCGGGTGGACTCCCTGCCGGAGGAGCTCAGGCCTTTTGCCTGGAGCACGACCCATCTCCTCTATCTGGGAGTCTACCTTAGCCCCGACGAGGGAGCCTGGCCGGCGAACTGGCAGGAGCTGGAGGCCAAGGTCGCCGCTCGCCTAGGGCGCTGGACAGGACTGCTCCGAGTGCTGTCCTACAGGGGTCGAGCGCTAGTCATAAACCAGCTGGTGGCCGCAATGTTGTGGTACCGGCTGGTCACTTTGACCCCTCCCCCTGCGTTTGTCGCCAAGATACAGAAGAAGCTGGTGGACTTCTTCTGGAACAACAGGAAGCACTGGGTCTCTGCCGCGGTCTTGAGTCTCCCGCTTGAGGAGGGCGGTCAGTCGTTGGTGTGCGTCAGCGCCCAGCTCGCGACTTTCCGTCTTCAGACCCTGCAGAGATACCTTTACGTCGAGCCCCCTCCTAGGTGGTGTGCTCTGGCGAGGTATTTCTTCCGCCAGCAGCTCGACCTCAATTATGACACGCAGCTCCTGTTTGTGAACTTGGGGGGTGCCAGGACCGCCCTCCGGGAGCTGCCTGTCTTTTACAGGGAACTCATCAGGGTCTGGAACAAAGTCTCCACCAAGCGCAGCTCTCCGCCGGCTGGAGTGGCGGCCGTCCTGCAGGAACCGCTGCTCGGAAATCCGTACCTCCACGGCCGAGGTTTTATGTGGCGGTCGGAAGAGAGGGCTGTGGCTGGTGAGGTGACCAGGGTCAGGGACCTGCTCGATGGCGGAGGAGCGGGCTGGATGGCGCCAGACACGCTGGCGCGGCGTCTAAATTCTGCCAACGTCCGCCACGCGGCCGATGCCATCGAGTCGCTAAAAACAGCTCTGGGCCCTGACTCCGTTAGGTGCATCGAGGAGGCTCAAGCACGTGGGGAGATCCCGTCCGAATTGACCCCCGTCCGGACGGAATTCCTCATCGGCGCCAAACCCCGGAACCTCCCTCGGGGGCCGGCGCCTCACAACTTGAGCCGCCTCGGGGAAATCCCCTCCGTGCCTTTCAGTTCCGCGTGGAGGGGTTTCCTGTACGGGCTGCTCCTGCACACCCTCAACTTTGCCATCCTCGCCGGCCATCCGGACACGCCATGGTGTACCATCTTGCCGTCCGGAGGAGGCGGGGGTCCCCGATGGAGGGCACTCTACGCAGGGGTCCTCCCACTATTCATCGGGGACTTGGCCTGGAGGGTGGTGCACGGAGCAGTGCCGTGCAACAAATTTTTAAGCCGGTTCACGGACTCCCAGGCCGCCTGCAATTTCTGCGGTCTGGAGGAGTCCGTGTTCCATGTTTTTATTGAATGCACAAGGTTGCAGCCCCTGTTCCACTATTTGAAGGGGCTGCTCCTGAAATTCTGGCTGCACTTCAGTCCCACTCTCCTGACCTTTGGGCACCCTGTGCGGAGGGGAGCGGGTAGGTCCGAAGGCCTCCTCGTAGGACTGCTCCTGGGCACGGCCAAGGGTGCCATCAGCCGGTCCAGGCAGCGGGCGGTCGAGGGGGTCGTTCAACCTGACTGCCTGCCTCTCTTCCGCTCTTACATCCGGTCCAGGGTGTCCTTGGAGATGGAGCACGCGGTGTCCACCGGTACGCTCGCGGCCTTCCGCGAGAGGTGGGCACCGGAGGGACTGGAGTGCATCATCACGCCCGGCAACCAAATTTTAATTTGATTTTACGTTTTAAAGTTTAATTTGTTTTCATTGCCGGTGCTTTTAGTGTCCCCCTTCCCTTTTATAGGGGGCACTGGAAAAATTTGATTTTAGCGCCCCAAAAAAAAAACCAAAAACCAAAAAAAAAAAAAACGGGGCCTTGAAAATGTCTGCTGTGTCACCCAGGTCGGGTGGCATGGTTTTAATGTTTTATGTTTCTGCAGGTTAACTCAAAAGAGTTTCATGCACAAGGACCCCCAGGTCCCTCTGCATCTCAGCATGTTGTAATTTCTCACCATTCAAATAATATTCCCTTTTACTGTTTTTTTTTCCCCAAGGTGGATGACCTCACACTTTCCGACATTGTATTCCATCTGCCAAACCTTTGCCCATTCGCTTAACCTGTCCAAATTTCCTTGCAGTCTCTAAGTCCTTGACACAACCCGCTTTCCCACTAATCTTAGTGTCATCTGCAAATTTTGTTGCACTACACTCTGTCCCCTCTTCTAGGTCACCTATGTATATTGTAAACAGTTGTGGACCCACCCAACACCGGGAACACCCAACCCGCCCCGTCCCGTCAGAATCCTTCCCAAATGCCGAACACCCGCGGATGTCGAGCCCCCAGCCCTGGTCACCCCGGAGCCACGCCCCCGCGACGCCAACCACATCACATCCACCAACCGCCATCTGCACAGTCAACCCGTCCACACCACTCTGAGCACTCCCCGCACCGAGGCACAGAGCCCCCAGGCCCGCCCCTCCAACACACTTCGCCCCCCCCAGACCTTCGCTGCAATGTGGCCCCTCCTGTCCCCCGCCCTGGGTTTCTCCGCCCCCGCCCTCCACTACTCTCCCCTCCATCCCCCGCTCCCGTCTCCCCTCATCTTCCCTCTGCTTCCCCGCACAGGCTTCCATCTTGGGGGCGGTAACCTTCTGGGGCCAGGAGTTTTAGCCCCCGGCGTGGAAGTCCTGCTCTCGCCGCAGGATTGGCCTTACCACCCCTCACTGGAAGCGGAGTGCAATTTCCCACACTCCACTTCCTTTGGGGGCAGTTACCGGGCTACGACTGGATTCTCCTGTGACAGTTTGAACTGGTGCTCTCCACTCTCTCTCCTGCGACAGTTACATTGGTCCCTTCATCCAAATCATTGATATTGACTGTGAATAGCTGGGGCCCAGGCACTGATCCTTGCGGTACCCCACTAGTTACAGCCTGCCAACCTGAAAATGACCCGTTTATTCCTATCCTCTGTTTTCTCTCCGTTAACCAATCCTCAATCCATGCTAGTATTTTACACACAATCGCATGGGTCCTCATTTTGTTCAATAACCTCTTGTGTGGCACCTCATCAAATGCCTTCAGTAAATCCAAATACACCCCATCCACTGATTCTCCCTTATCTAACCTACTAGTTACAACCTCAAAAACTGTATTCGCTGTTCACGATGTGGTCTCCTGTATATTGGGGAGACCAAATGCAGATTGGGTGAGCACTTTGTGGAACACCTCCGTTCAGTCTGCGAGTGTGACCCTGAGCTTCTGGTGTCCTGTCACTTTAATTCCCCACTCCCACTCTGACCTCTCTGTCCTTGGTGTCCTACACTGTTCCAGTGCAGCTCAACGCAAGCCCAAGGAACAGTACCCCATCTTTAGATTAGGCACTTTACAGCCTTCCGGACTCAATATCAAGTTCAACAATTTCAGACCATAATCTCTGCCCATATTTTGTTCCCTTTCCTCCCTTTTTTTTTACAAACTTCTCCCAGTTTCCCATGACAGCTGGTAATTATTCAGGCATTCACATCCTATCTAGACTCACCTTTTGTTTCCTAACTTGTGCCATTACTTTATCAGTTTGGCCCATCATCACCTTTGTCTCTTAAACCACTTCTGCCTCCCACCTGATCACAGATATTCCCTTTTCTTTCCTCCCCTCCCCCTTTCAGGGCCCCAGCACTTCCTGAACAATCTGTTACATTTGAAACTTTTGCCAGTTCTGACGAAGGGTCACAAACCCGAAACGTTGGCTCTGCTTCTCTCCACTGATGCTGCCTGACCCGCTGAGATTTCCAGCTTTTTCTGTTTTAAATTGATTCGTTAATTCATTCTTTTTTACGATTTTAGTTTTATTATTTATTGGTTTTATCTCATTTAGTCACTAATTAAAGAAAGTAATTCTAAATTAGATTGATTATCCGTTATCCAGAATCAGATGAGCAGAAATTTTCGCCAAATATTGCAAAGACCGAAGCCATTATGTTTGGCCCCCGTCACAAACTGCGTTCCCTAACCACTGACTCCATCCCTCTCCCGAGCATGAATCTGAGAGTGAACAAGACTGTTCACAACCTCAATGTCATATTTGACCCTGAAATGAGTTGAGCCACATATCCGCACTATAACTAAAATTGCCTTTTTTCACCTCCGTAACATTGCCCACTCAGGCCCTGCTTCAGCTCTTCTGCTGCTGAAACCCTCACCCATGCCTTTGTTACCTCTAGACTTGACTATTCCAACTCACTCCTGGCCTCCCACATTCTACATTTCGTAAACTTGAGGTCATCCAAAACTCAGCAGCCTGTCCTAACTCGCACCAAGTCACGATCACCCACCACCCCTGTGCTCGCTGACCTACATTGGCTCCCGGTTAAACAACACTCGATTTCAAAATTCTCATCCCAGTTTACAAAGCACTCTTTTTCAGCCTCACAACCCCACGAGATGTCTGCACTCCCAAAATTCTGTCCTCTTGAACATCCTTCATTATAATCGCTCCACCAGCGGTGGCCGTGCCCTCAGCTGCCTGGGCCCCAAGCTCGGGAACTCACTCCCTAAACCTCTCCCTCTCTTTCCTCCTTTAACACGCTCCTTAAAACCTGCCCCTTTAAACAAGTTGTTGGACATCTGCCTTAATTTCTCCTTTTGTGTCTGGGTGTTAAATGTATGTGTTGTGTCTGTAACGCTGCTGTGAAGCCCTTGGGACGTGTTGCTCTGTTAAAGGGCGCGAGATAAATACAAGTTGTGATTCCAGCAATGGACAGTTTGTCAGCCCGCGGAGGGACAAAGCCTGTCCGACTCACCAACCAATCAGCGGCCTGCAGCAACGTGACGTCATTACCCCTCAGCAGATTCTGCCCCAAGATGGCGGCCGGTGCTGGGGGCCTGTCACCGGGAGAAGCCCCGCTGCTGCCCCCCGGGGACCCCACTCGGGGCAAACGCCGGAGACGTAGGTTTTTGTTTAGGGCCTGAGGCCTACCCCGGGTGTTCAGAAACCCTCCCCGCCGGTTCCAGGGCTCTCCTGTGCCGCCAATGAAGGACCTAATATTCCGGAACCCGAACTACACCCTAAAGGGTGGAAGATGCCTGTGCTTGTATTTTTTTAACGTGTGGTTACACACCAGTCACCCCTACTTTCCAATTCCTAACCCCAACCCCTCCTTCACCCCTACTCTCAAACCCCCCTCACCCTAACCAATCCTTCACCCCAACTCTCAAACCCCCCCTCACCCCAACCCCTCCTTCATCCCAACCCCTCCTTCATCCCTACTCTAACCCCCTCACACCAACCCCTCCTTCACCCAACTCCTATTTCACGTATACAATTTCACTTTGACCATCACTTATACCAATTATCATACACTGGAGGTAAATCTCAGGAGCTTCTGTGCGATGGTGAGGTGATCACTGGACAATAAAGCTCAGAGACTGGTGAGGAGCTGCTCATTATCCTCGGTGTGATTTAATCCCCTTTCCCACTGAATACTGCGGACAAACATGGTCACCTTGGTAACAGAATGCTCAGTGTGACATCACTTTCTAAACAAGACCACACAAGACAATGGGTTATCAATAAATGGTAAAGGTATTAAACAATCTGCAATTGCATTGCAAACAAAATGGAAATAAAATGCTGGAAAATAATTGGTGAAGATAATTTATCTCTGGAATTGACTAGCAAACATTAAAAATGATGTGCGCTGTATACACACACACTATATAGTGCGATCAACATTCTATGATCTTTAGCTCATCCAGTGCTGCTTGCTGGGTCAGGATATAAAGAGACCGCGCGCTGTTCCTCCTCCCACTGCCTGGGGGAATGGAGCAGATATTTACAGGGACAGGGACTCCCCTTTCTCTGCCTCATTTTATTTAAAGGGACAGTCCAGTTTATCTTGGGGTGTTGGAGGATTTCACTAACAGAGCTCCCATCAACAGTCGCTCCTTTCTGTACTGTGCAGTGATTGTAAAGCTGTCTATTTCATTGACTTGAGCCTTTCTAAAATGTCTCACTGTTTTTGCTGATCCAAGTGTATAAATTGGAAAGATTTCAGAAGTGCACACTGTGACGAAAGTGTTGGTTAAAGGTGGAGTCAAATTTGTTTCAAAATATTCTGTTCTAATACTCCCCAACCCCCCAAATTTTAGAACACTGCAATACTGACTGGGAAGTTCCCAAGTTCAATCCATGATCTGGGCTGTGAGTTGATCTCAGCCAAGGCAGCAGTTCAGGGGTTATAATTGTCCTCAGTACCACTGGGCTAAATATGAGTTAAAAATCAGCCAGTGTCCCTACTCTTCATACCGATCCAGTGACCTCAACTGGGAAGTGTGTGGATGTCATTTGAGGACAGGATTTGAGGCTGTGATGCCTACCATAGTGGAAATCCTGCTGGCACTCACTGAGTCGACTGACCGTGAGGCACTAGAGGTTAACTAATGTCTGTGGAATTGCACCCAGCCAGATTCAGCATTTTCTGGAGATAATAAATCTCGGACGATGAAAGGAATGTTGAATTTAGAGAGTGAGGATGGAGGGAGAGTGTCGAGAATAAGGAATTTACAGCTTAGGGGGGACAGGAGGGGACAGAATGTTCTGTAGAATCTAGAATTGTTCTGAATTTCAATTCTGTATTTAAAGTAACAATCTTTGTAACCACCATTTATTTGCAGGATATTAGAAGGGGAGGATCTGCAGCTGGGAAACTCAATCCAAACATCGCGTCAAGATTTGACAGATTCCCGGATTGATCAGGATCACCTTCTCATCAGCCTTTGTAAAAACACCAATCACAGCGGGGAGAAACAGGACACATGTTGTGTGTGTGGATACACCTTCAACCAATCGTTCAGCCTGTGAGACTCGTGCATCCACCTGACTCAACACTGTAAATGTGGGGACAGTGGGAATGGATGCTGTTGTACATGGAAAGTGATTCAGTCGCTCATCTCACCAACGGACGTTCGAGGCATTAGATAACAGACTTTCTCCTGTGAATATGGAGCTGGTTTATTGGGCCGCAATGTGTTTACTTATTCATCTTGTTGACTCTAAATCTTTGCCAATTATTTGATGTGATCGGTTTACATGTACGTATTTTTAAAAATATGTTTGCTGAGTGGATTCAAATACAAATTGAAACCAGGTTTGCAGGCGTGATGCTCCATTCACACATCGAAGGTGAGAGAGATGTGGGGCACACGCAAAGTCCAGTATCTGAAGGTGATTAACAGACTGGGTTTTATGTTTAGTGATCCTGGGCGTGTCATCAACACCTTCCCTGGATACCAAGGCGAGGAGATCAACTCTGGATGGTATGGGAAACTGGGACTTGCCCCTGAGAGTATAAGAACTAAAATAATCCAGAGTTAGAGAGGAGAAAAGGCCCAAAATGGAGCAGTCAGTAACAGGATGTCAATTAGTCTCTTCTTATTTTGGAGTCATCAAATATTGACACACTCTGTTATTAGAAATAACAAAATATTAAACTCTAGCCCAGTTATAGGGGTTATTAACATCAGCAGAAGCAATCCCCAACTGACAGAATGAACACGATTCAATTAGGATGTGATTAACAAAGAAACATAGAAAATAGGTGCAGGAGTAGGCCATTCGGCCCTTCGAGCCTGCACCCCCATTCAATGAGTTCATGGCTGAACATGCAACTTCAGTAGCCCATTCTTGCTTTCTCGCCATACCCCTTGATCCCCCTAGTAGTAAGGACTACATCTAACTCCTTTTTGAATATATTTAGTGAATTGGCCTCAACAACTGCTGTGGTAGAGAATTCCACAGGTTCACCACTCTCTGGGTGAAGAAGTTTCTCCTCATCTCGGTCCTAAATGGCTTACCCCTGATCCTTAGTCTGTGACCCCTAGTTCTGGACTTCCCCAACATTGGGAACATTCTTCCTGCATCGAACCTGTCTAAACCCGTCAGAATTTTAAACGTTTCTATGAGATCCCCTCTCATTCTTCTGAACTCCAATGAATACAAGCCCAGTTGATTCAGTCTTTCTTGATATGTCAGTCCTGCCATCCTAGGAATCAGTCTGGTGAAACTTTGCTGTACTCCCTCAATAGCAAGAATGTCCTTCCTCAAGTTAGGAGACCAAAACTGTACACAATACTTCAGGTGTGGCCTCACCAAGGCCCTGTACAACTCTGGTAATACCCCCCTGCCCCTATACTCAAATCCCCTCGCTATGAAGGCCAACATGCCATTTGCTTTCTTAACCGCCTGCATGCCAACCTTCAATGACTGATGTACCATGACACCTAGGTCTCGTTGCACCTCCCCTTTTCCTAATCTGTTACCATTCAGATAATAATCTGTCTCTCTGTTTTTACCACCAAAGTGGATAACCTCACATTTATCTACATTATACTTCATCTGCCATGCATTTGCCCACTCACCTAGCCTATCCAAGTCACTGCAGCCTCATAGCATCCTCCTCGCAGCTCACACTGCCACCCAACTTAGTGTCATCCGGAAATTTGGAGATACTACATTTAATCCCCTCGTCTAAATCATTAATGTACAATGTAAACAGCTGGGGCCCCAGCACAGAACCTTGCTGTACCCCACGAGTCACTGCCTGCCATTCTGAAAAGTACCCATTTACTCCTACTCTTTGCTTCCTGTCTGACAACCAGTTCTCAATCCACGTCAGCACACTACCCCCAATCCCATGTGCTTTAACTTTGCACATTAATCTCTTGTGTGGGACCTTGTCGAAAACCTTCTGAAAGTCCAAATATACCACATCAACGGGTTCTCCCTTGTCCACTCTACTGGAACCATCCTCCAAAAATTCCAGAAGATTTGTCAAGCATGATTTCCCTTTCACAAATCCATGCTGACTTGGACCTATCATGTCACCTCTTTCCAAATGCGCTGCTATGACATCCTTAATAATTGATTCCATCATTTTACCCACTACCGATGTCAGGCTGACTGGTCTATAATTCCCTGTTTTCTCTCTCCCTCCTTTTTTAAAAAGTGGGGTTACATTAGCTACCCTCCACTCCATAGGAACTGATCCAGAGTGTATGGAATGTTGGAAAATGACTTGTCAATGCATCCGCTATTTCCAAGGCCACCTCCTTAATACTCTGGGATGCAGACCATCAGGCCCTGGGGATTTATCGACCATCAATCCCATCAATTTCCCCAACACAATTTCCTGACTAATAAGGATTTCCCTCAGTTCCTCCTGCTAACTAGACCCTCTGATCCCTTTTATATCCGGAAGGTTGTTTGTGTCCTCCTTAGTGAATACCGAACCAAAGTACTTGTTCAATTGGTCTGCCATTTCTTTGTTCCCCGTTATGACTTCCCCTGATTCTGACCGCAGGGGACCTACGTTTGTCTTTACTAACCTTTTTCTCTTTGCATATCTATAGAAGCTTTTGCAGTCCGTCTTAATGTTCCTGCAAGCTTCCTCTTGTACTCTTATTTTCCCTGCTTTGTCCTCCTCTGCTGAGTTCTAAATTTCTCCCAGTCCCTGGGTTCGCTGCTTTTTCTGGACAATTTGTATGCCACTTCCTTGGCTTTAATACTATCCCTGATTTCCCTTGATAGCCATGGTTGAGCCACCTTCCCTTTTTTATTTTTACGCTAGACAGGGATGTACAATTGTTGTAGTTCATCCATGCGGTCTCTAAATGTCTGCCATTGCCCATCCACTGTCAACCCCTGAAGTATCATTCGCCAATCTATCCGAGCCAATTCACGCCTCATACCTTCAAAGTTACCCTTCTTTAAGTTCTGGACCATGGTCTCTGAATTAACTGTTTCATTCTCCATCCTAATGTAGAATTGCACCATATTATGGTGACTCTTCCCCAAGGGGCCTTGCACAACAAGATTGCTAATTAATCCTCTCTCATTACACAACACCCAGTCTAAGATGGCCTCCCCCCTTGTTGGTTCCTCGACATATTGGTCTAGAAAACCATCCCTGATACACTCCAGGAAATGCTCCTCCACCGTATTGCTTCCAGTTTGGTTATCCCAATCTACATGCATATTAAAGTCACCCATGATAACTGCTGCACCTTTATTGCATGCACCCCTAATTTCCTGTTTGATGCCCTCCCCAACATCACTACGACTGTTTGGAGGTCTGTACACAACTCCCACTAATGTTTTTTGCCCTTTGGTATTCCGTAGCTCCACCCATACCGATTCCACATCATCCAAGCTAATGTCTTTCCTTACAATTGCATTAATTTCCTATTTAACCAGCAACACCACCCCGCCTCCTTTTCCTTTCTGTCTATCCTTCCTAAATGTTGAATACCCTTGGATGTTGAGTTCCCAGCCTTGGTCACCCTGGAGCCTTGTCTCCGTGATGCCAACCACATCGTATCCGTTAACTGCTATCTGCGCAGTTAATTCGTCCACCTTATTCCGAATACTCCTTGCATTGAGGCACGGAGCCTTCAGGCTTGCCTTTTTAACACACTTAGACTCTTTAGAATTCTGCTGCAAAGTGGCCCTTTTTTTTTTGCCTTGAGTTTCTCAGCCCTCCACTTTTACTCATCTCCTTTCTGTCTTTCGCTTCTGTCTCCATTTTGTTAACAGCAGCAACAACAATCGATTCCAACCCCTGCAGTCACTTGTGAGCTCGCTCAGTACAAACGGTCTGCACCCGGCAGGACCGGAACCAATGTTTGCAAGTGCTGTTGGGGAGGGTTTAAACTAATATGGCAGGGGGATGGGAATCTATGCAGGGAGACAGAGTAAAATGGGGGCAGAAGCAAAAGGTAGAAAGGAGATAAGGAAAAGTGGAGGGCAGAGACATCAAAGGCAAAAATCAAAAAAGGCCACATTACAACATAATTTTAAAAGAATCAAGAGTGTTAAAAACACAAGCCTGAAGGATCTGTGTCTCAATGTGAGGAGCATTCATAATAAGGCGCAGATAGCTGTTAACGGATATAATGTAATTGGGATTACGGAGACATGGCTGCAGGGTGACCAAAGCTGGGAACTCAACATCCAGGGGTATTCAGTATTCAGGAAGGATAGACAGAAAGGAAAAGGAGATGGGGTAGTGTTGCTGGTTAAGGAGGAGATAAATACAATAGTAAGGAAGGACATTAACTTGGATGATGTGTAATCTGTACGGGTACAGCTGCGGAACACCAAAGGGCAGAAAATGTGAGTGGGAGTTGTGTACAGATCACCAAACAATAGTAGTGAGTTTGGGGATGGCATCAAACAGGAAATTATGGATGCGTGCAATAAAGGTACGGCATTTATCATGGGTGACTTTAATCTACATATAGATTGGGCTAACCAAACTGGTAGCAATACGGTGGAGGAGTATTGCCTGGAGTGTAAAAGGGATGGTTTTCTCGACCAATATGCCAAGGAGCCAACTCGAGAGCTGGCCATCCTAGACTGGATGTTGTGTAATGAGAGAGGATTAATTAGCAATCTTGTTGTGCGAGGCCCCTTGGGGAAGAGTGACCATAATATGGTAAAATTATTCCTTAAGATGGAGAGTGACACAGTTAAATCAGAGACTAGGGTACTGAACTTAAAGAAAGGTACCTTCGATGGTATGAGACGTGAATTGGCGAGGATAGACTGGCGAATGATACTTAAAGTGTTGATGGTGGCTAGATAATGGCAGACATTTAAAGATCACATGGATGAACTTCAACAATTGTACATCCCTCTCTGGCGTAAAAATAAAATCGGGAAGATGGCTCAACCATGCTAACAAGGGAAATTAGGGATAGTGTTAAATCCAAAGAAGAGGCATATAAATTGGACAGAAAAAGTAGCAAACCTGAGGACTGGGAGAAATTTAGAATCCAGTAGAGGAGGACAAAGGGTTTAATTAGGAGGGGGGAAATCATCATCATAGGCAATCCCTCAAAACGAGGATGACTTGCTTCCATGCCAAAATAGGATGAGTAAACAGGTGTTACAATAAAGCACCTAATATTCCAGGTCCCGAACTACATCCTGAAGGGTGGAAGATGCCTGTGCATGGATTTTTTTAATGTGTGGTGGCCGTTGCACACCAGCCACCATATGGGCTTGACAGAGCTAGGTCTTGGTCCAGTGGCAAGGATTAACCAGGACGACTGGAGACCAGCTTTGCTGCATGGACCTAGTGCACACACATATCGCAGTGTGGGCTGGCCCGTGCTGCCTCTGGGCCCCTGGCCCAGAACTCACACCTCTCCTGGGCCCCAATCACGTCCCTCCACAGTCTCTCGCCGCTTCTTCGCCCCGACCTCGCTGCTCCTGCTGCACCGACCCACGGTCCAATCATCAACCTGGACCTTGATGACATCACTCTTTGTTGCCTTCACAGCTCGCGCTGCTCCCTGAAGCTGCATGCCTCCACGCTGCTCCCTGGGCCGCACGCTGCTCATTTTATGGCCCCGATCTGCCATAACATATCCCGATCTTCCAATATAACATGGACAGGGTATCCGGTCATTTATCACATTGCTGTTTGTGGGAGCTTGCTGTGTTCAAATTGGCTGCCGCGTTTCCCACATTACAACAGTGACTACACTCCAAAAGTACTTCATTGGCTGTAAAGCGTTTGAGACGTTTGGTGGACATGAAAGGCGCTATATCAATGCAAGTCTTTCTTAATACAAAAGCAAAATACTGCAGATGCTGAAATCTGAAATAATAACAAACTGTTGGAAATCTCAGCAGGTCAGGCAACATCTGAGAGCAAAAATAGAGTGTGAGAGGAAGCTTGCAGGAAACATAAAAACTGACTGCAAAAGCTTCTATAGATATGTGAAGAGAACTAGATAAGTGAAAACAAATATAGGTCGCTTGCAGTCAGAATCAGATAAATTTATAATGTGGAACAAAGAAATGGCAGGCCAATTGAACAAATACTTTGGTTCTGTCTTCACTAAGGAAGACACAAATAACCTTTCAGAAATATTAGGGGACCAAGGGTCTAGCGAGAAGGGGGAACTGAAGGAAATCCTGATTAGTCAGGAAATTGTGTTACGGAAATTTATGGGATTGAAGGCCGATAAATCCCCAGGGCCTGATAGACTGCATCCCAGAGTACTTAAGGAAATGGCCCTAGAAATAGTGGATGCATTGGTGGTCATTTTCCTTCATTCTATCGACTCTGGATCAGTTTCTGTGGATTTAAGGGTAGCGAGTGTAATACCACTTTTTGAAAAAGTGAGCAAGAAAACAGAATTATAGACCGGTTAGCCTGACATCAGTCGTGGGGAAAATGTTGGAATCAATGATTAAAAATGTAACAGCAGTGCATTTGGAAAGCAGTGACAGGATCGGTCCAAGTCAGCATGGATTTATGAAAGGGAAATCATGCTTGACAAATCTTCTAGAATTTTTTGACGATGTAACTAGTGGAGTGGACAAGGGAGAGCCAGTGGATGTGGTGTATTTGGACTTTCAAAAGGCTTTTGACAAGATCCCACAAAAGAGATTAGTGTGCAAAATTAAAGCACATGGTATTGGGGGTAATGTATTGACGTGAATAGAGAACTGGTTGGCAGACAGGAAGCAAAGAGTAGGCATAAATGGGTCCTTTTCAGAATGGCAGGTAGTGACTAGTGGGGTACCGCAAGGTTCAGTGCTGGGACCTCAGCTATTTACAATATACATTAATGATTTAGACGAAGGAATTGAATGTAATCTCTCCAAGTTTGCAGATGACACTAAGCTGGGTGGCAGCGTGAGCTGTGAGGAGGATGCTAAGAGGACAGGTTGCATGAGTGGGCTTGGACAGGTTGCATGAGTGGGCAAATGCATGGCAGATGCAGTATGATGTAGATAAATGTGAGGTTATCCACTTTGGTGGCAAAAACATGAAGGCAGAATATTATCTGAATGGTGACAGATTAGGAAAAGGGGAGGTACATCGAGATCTGGGTGTCATGGTACATCAGTCATTAAACGTTGGCATGCAGGTACAGCAGGCAGTTAAGGCGGCAAGTGGCATGTTGGCCTTCATAGCGAGAGGATTTGAGTATAGCAGGGAAGTCTTACTGCAGTTGAACAGGGCCTTGGTGAGGCCACACCTTGAATATTGTGTACAGTTTTGGTCTCCTAATCTGAGGATGGACATTCTTGCTATTGATGAGGGAGTGCAGCGAAGGTTCACCAGACTGATTCCTGGGATGGCAGGACTGACATATGAAGAAAGACTGGATCAACTCGGCTTATATTCACTGGAATTTAGAAGAATAAGAGTGGATCTCATAGAAACATAAAATTCTGACAGGATTGGACGGGTTAGATGCAGGAAGAATGTTCCGGATGTTGGGGAAGTCCAGAACCAGGTCTCACAGTCTAAGGATAAGGGGTAAGCCAATTAAGACTGAGATGAGGAGAAACTTCTTCACTCAGAGAATTGTGAACCTGTGGAATTCTCTACCACAGAAAGTTGTTCAGGCCAGTTCGTTAGATATATTCAAAAGGGAGTTAGATGTGGCTCTTACAGCTAAAGGGATCAAGGGGTATGGGGAGAAAGCATTGAATGGTGGTGCAGGCTCGAAGGGCCGAATGGCCTACTCCTGCATTTATTTTCTATGTTTCTATAACGGGCAAAAATCTGGCAGATGGACCATGTGGTAAAATGTCAGGTTATCCCCTTTGGTAGGAAAAAGAAAAAACAAAATTATTGAAATGGGGACTATTGCAAAATGCTGCAGTACAGAGGGATCTGGAGGTTCTTCGACATGAAACTCAAAAAGTTAGCATGCAAATACAGCAAGTAATCAGGAAGGCAAATGCAATGCTGGCCTTTATTGCAAGGGGGGTGGAGTATGAAAGTAGGGAAGTCCTGCTACACCTGTACAGGGCATTGGTAAAACCACACCTGGAATACTGCGCACAGTTTTAGTCTGGACTTGTCTCTATTCCCATGCCGAGGGGATTGCTGCACCAGATGGGAGAGGCAATATTTGGGGACACGGATTCCCCACCAATTCCCATTCCCCTTCTTTCTGGTGGATAATGGAGGGGCCACTGTGTGTAATGTGCAAGTCAGTAAAAATTGTCAGTAAGCTCTTTCTAATTGGACATTTTATTCAGTAGAAACTTTCACACACTATTGCAGATTTTGGACCAAAGATCAATTTAGGATTAAAGTAAAAGTTCACAATTTTATTGCAAACTAACTTTTTGTTGAGAGTTGCTGAATTAAGGGGAAAGATAACACACCATGTTTCTTACATGGACACTGCAGCCCCGAGAACACAATCAGCAATATATCCAGAATATTAAAGTCCAGCCCAGTTATAGGGTTATTAACATCAGCAGAAACAAACCCCAACTGTCAGAATGAACATGGTTCAGTCAGGATGTGATTAACAGCAGTAATAACAGCAGATACCAACCCCTGCAGTCACTTGTGAACTCGCTGGTGTGTCAGCAGGTGGGATGACCGAGTGAATCCTTTCCCACACTCTGAGCAGGTGAATGGCCTCTCCCCAGTGTGAACTCGCTGGTGTATCAGCAGGGTGGATGACCGAATGAATCCCTTCCCACACTCAGAGCAGGTGAATGGCCTCTCCCCAGTGTGAACTTGCTGGTGTATCAGCAGGTCGGATGATCGAGTGAATCCCTTCCCACACTCAGAGCAGGTGAATGGCCTCTCCCCAGTGTGAACTCGCTGGTGTCTCAGCAGGTCGGCTGAACATGTGAATCCCTTCCCACATTCAGAGCAGGTGAATGGCCTCTCCCCGGTGTGAAGTCGCATGTGTATCAGCAGGGAGTATGACCGAGTGAAACCCTTCCCACACTCTGAGCAGGTGAATGGCCTCTCCCCAGTGTGAACTCGCTGGTGTGCCAGCAGGGTGGATGACTGAATGAATCCCTTCCCACACTCTGAGCAGATGAACGGCCTCTTCCCAGTGTGAACTCGCTGGTGTGTCAGCAGGGTGGATGACCGAATGAATCCCTTCCCACACTCTGAGCAGGTGAATGGCCTCTCCCCAGTGTGAACTCGCTGGTGTTTCAGCAGGTAGGATGACTGAGTAAATCCCTTCCCACACTCAGAGCAGGTGAATGGCCTCTCCTCAGTGTGAACTCGCTGGTGTATCTGCAGGATGGATGAATAAATGAATCCCTTCCCACACTCAGAGCAGGTGAACGGTCTCTCCCCGGTGTGAACTCGCCGATGAGCTATAAGTTGGGATGACCCAGTGTATCCCTTCCCACACTCTGAGCAGGTGAACGGCCTCTCCCCAGTGTGACTGCGTCGATGAATTTCCAGCTTAGACGGTGATCTGAATACCTTCCCACAGTCACCACATTTCCACGGTTTCTCCATGGTGCGGGTATCCTTGTGACTCTCCGTGGTCGGACGATGGGTTGAAGCCTCGCGCACGCACACAACACGTTTACAGTTTCTTCGCGCTGTGAATGGTGCGATGATTTTTCAGGCTGTTTAATTGGTTAAAGCTCTTTCCACAGGCAGTGCACTGGAACACTCACTCGGGTGTGTGTGTCTCGGTGCTTTTCCAGACACACTGATGTTTGAAATCTTTTCCCACAGACAGAACAGACAAACATTTCTCCTTCCACTTTCAAAGGCCGATGATATTCAGGTCCTGATGAATCGATTGACTCCGTCAGATCTTGACGTGATGTTTGGTTTGTGTTTCCTGTGTGAAAATCTCCCCTTCTAATATTCTGTAAAAGGAGATAATAAAACTCATCACTGTCAGTACAAGACAGAAATTCAGGATAGACACAACTAGTTTCCATGGAACATTCTTTCCTCTCTTGTTCTTCCAAAGCTGTAAATCCCTATACCACACATTGTCCCTCCTGCTGTGCTGAAATCCAAACCCATCGCACATTTCTAGACTGTTTCTCCTCCCCTCCCAGTTTTCACCACCAATTCTGGCTGGGTTCAGTTCTACACTCACTGGTTCCCCTCCCTCTCCACCCCTGAAGGTGCTGACTCTGGCTGGGTTCAGTTCTACACTCACTGGTTCCTCTCCCTCTCCACCCCTGAAGGTGCTGACTATGGCTGGGCCCAGTTCCACATTCACTGGTTTCCCTCCCTCTCTTCCCCTAAAAGTGCTGACTCTGGCTTTGAGGAACAAGGTGAATGAAGAGGAACCAGTGGATGTGGTGTATTTGGACTTCCAGAGGTATTTGACAAGGTGCCACATAAAAGGTTACCGCACAAGATAATAGTTCACGGGGTTGGGGGTAATATATTCGCATGGATAGGATTGGTTAACTAACAGAAAACAGAGATTCGGGATAAATTCTCGGTTTGGCAATCAGTAACTAGTGGGGTGCTGCAGGAATCAGTGTTGGGCCCCCAACTGTTTATAATCTAGATTAATGAATTGGATGAAGGGATCGAGTGTAATGTAGCCAAGATGGGAGGAAATGTAATGTGCGAGGAGGACACAAAAAACCTGCAAAATGACATAGACAGGCTAAGTGAGTGGGCAAAAATTTGGCAGATGGAGTATAATGTTGGAAAGTGTGAGGTTATGCACTTTGGCAGAAAAAAATTCGAAGAGCATGTTATTATTTAAATGGAGAAAAATTTGCAGTACAGCGGGACCTGGGGAGTCCTGCTGCATGAAACACAAAAGGTAAGTATGCAGGTACAGCAAGTGAACAGGAAGGCCAATGGAATCTTGGCCTTTATTGCAAAGGAGATGTTGTATAAAAGCAGGGATGTCTTGCTACAGTTATACGGGGTATTGGTGAGGCCACACCTAGAATACTGCATACAGTTTTGGTTTCCATATCTAAGAAAGGATATACTTGCTTTGGAGGCAGTTCAGAGAAGGTTCACAAGGTTGATTCCGGAGATGAGGGGGTTGACTTATGAGGAAAGGTTGAGAAGGTTGGGCCTCTACTCATTGGAATTCAGACGAATGAGAGGTGATTTTATCGAAACGTATAAGATTATGAGGGAGCTTGACAAGGTGGATGCAGAGAGGGTGTTTCCACTGATAGGGGAGACTAGAACTAGAGGGCATAATCTTAGAGTAAGGGGCCGCCCATTTAAAACTGAGATGAGGAGGAATGTCGTCCCTCAAAGGGTTGTAAATCTGTGCAATTTGCTGCCTCAGAGAGCTGTGGAAGCTGGCTCATTGAATAAATTTAAGACAGAGATAGACAATTTCTTAATCGATAAGGGAATAAGGGGTTATGGGGAGCAGAGAGAGAAGTGGACCTGAGTCCATGATCGGCTCAACCATGATCGTATTAAATGGTGGAGCAGACTCGAGGGGCCGTATGACCTACTTCTTCTTATGTTCTTATGCAGACTCTGGCTGGGTTCAGTTGTACACTCACTGGTTCCCCTTCCTCCCCTCCCCTGATGGTGCTGACTCTGGCTGGGTTCAGTTCTACACTCACTGGTTCCCCTCCCTCTCCCTCCCCTGATGGTGGTGATTCTGGCTGGGTTCAGTTCTACACTCACTGGTTCCCCTCTCTCTCCTCCCCTGATGGTGCTGACTCTGGCTGGGTTCAGTTCTTCAATGAAATGTTCACCACTCTCTGCTCCCTTGATGGTGCTGACTCTGGCTGGGTCCAGTTCTTCAATCACACGTTTCCCACTCTCTGCTCCCCTGATGGTGCTGACTCTGGCTGGGTTCAGTTCTTCAATCACACGTTCCTTTCTCTCTCCGCCCCTGAAGGTTCTGACTCTGGCTGGGTTCAGTTCCACACTCACTGGTTCCTCACCTCTCCTGAAGATGCTGACTCTGGCTGGGTTCAGTTCTACACTCACTGGTTCCCCTCTCTCTCCTCCCCTGATGGTGCTGACTCTGACTGGGTTCAGTTCTACAATAACTGGTTTCCTCTCTCTCTCCTCCTCTGAAGTGCTGGCTATCTTAGATCTGGTCCTGTGTAATGAGATAGGATTAATAAACAATCTCCGAATAAAGGAGCCCCTTGGAATGAGTGATCATAGCGTGGTTGAATTTTAAATTCAGATGGAGAGCGAGAAATTTGGATCTCAAACCAGAGTTCTAAGCTTAAATGATGGAGACTACATAGGTATGAGGGCAGATTGGGCAAAAGTGGACTGGGAAAATAGATTAAAGTGTAGGATGGTTAAAGTGTAGGGCCAAATTACAGCAAAATTCTAAAGGGGCAAAGTGTGTTAAAAACACAAGCCTGAAGGCTCTGTGCCTCAATGCGAGGAGTATTCGGAATAAGGTGGACGAATTAACTGCACAGATAGCTGTTAACGGATATGATGTAATTGGCATCACGGAGACATGGCTCCAGGGGGACCAAGGCTTGGAACTCACCATCCAGGGGTATTCAACATTCAGGAAGGATAGACAGAATGGAAAAGGAGGTGGGGTGGCATTGCTGGTTAAAGAGGAAAGTAATGCAATAGTAAGGAAGGACATTAGCTTGGATGATGTGGAATCAGTATGGATGGAGCTACGGAGTATCAAAGGGCAGAAAACGCGAGTGGGAATTATGTACAGACCACCAAACAGTAGTAGTGAGGTTGGGGACAGCATCAATTAAGAAATTAGGGATGCGTGCAATAAAGGTACAACAGTTATCATGGGCGATTTTAATCTACATATTGATTGGGCTAACCAAACTGGTAGCAATGCTGTGGAGGAGGATGTCCTGGTGTGTATTAGAGATCGTTTTCTAGACCAATATGTCGAGGAACCAACTAGAGGGCTGGCCATCCTAGACTGGGTGATGTGTAATGAGAGAGGACTAATTAGCAATCTTGTTATGCGAGGCCCCTTAGGGATGAGTGACCATAATATGGTAGAATTCTTTATTAAGATGGAGAGTTACACATAATTAAGGTGAAGATAGGCACATTTTTGAGCGATAAGGGAGTAAAAGGTTATGGGGAGCGGACGGGGAATTGGAACCTAATCCATGATCGGATCAGCAATTATCTTATTGAATGGGGAGCAGGCTCAAGGGGCCAAATGGCCTACACCTGCTCCTATTTCTTATGTTCTCGACAGTTTCCCCTCCACTCCCAGTTTTCACCATCGATTCTGGCTCAGTTCAGTTCTACACTCACAGGTTCCCCTCCCCTGAAGGTGCTGACTCTGGCTGGGTTCAGTTCTACACTCACTGGTTTCCCTCCCCTGAAGGTGCTGACTCTGGCTGGGTTCAGTTCTACACTCACTGGTTCCCCTCCCCTGAAGGTGCTGACTCTGGCTCAGTTCAGTTCTACACTCACTGGTTCCCCTCCCCTGAAGGTGCTGACTCTGGCTGGGTTCAGTTCCAGACACTGACATCATTCAAATTGTTCCTGCACCAACATGGCCGCGCATGCGCTTTGCTACTCACTGAATATAGATGGCAGACCGTTGAACCTGACTTCCTGCACAAATATGTCCGCCGTTAGCCTGGGCCTGTGGCCGGGAGAAAGCCCCGAAGCTGCAACCGCCGATATTCCGGTTATTATTTCGGGCTTGCGGCGGGCACCGGTTGTTTATGAAGCCTCCCCGGCTCCCCGCTGGTTCATTACTCCGCTCTGTACCGATGAAAAGGACACTTCTGAGGAACCAACCCAAAACATACTGCCTCCGCCATTACCCGCACCACAAATGCTCCAAAGCCCCTCCCCCGCCCCCCCAGGACCCGCGCCTGCGCACTGAGCTCCTGTAGTCTGGGTGCAGCACATTCTTCCCCGCGGGGCATGCTGAGTACATAAGACCATGAGAAATAGGAGCAGGAGTGGGCCACCCGGACCCCTGGGCCTGCTCCCCATTCAATAAGATCATGGCTGATCTGATCATAGAGTCAGCTCCACTTCCCTGCCCGCTCCCCAGAGCCCTTTACTCCCTTATCGCTCAAAAATTTGTCCATCTCCGCCTTAAATATATTCAATGAACCAGCCTCCACTGCTCTCTAGGGCAGAGAATTCCACAGATTTACAACCCTCTGAGAAAAGAAATTCCTCGTCATCTCAGTTTTAAATGGGTTGAGGAGAAAGGCTACATTTGTGAATAGAACAGGATTTACTGTGATTTCACTGGGCACTGTACCATGTTCATTCTGGCAGCTCTTGTTCGTTTCTGATGAACTTAATAACCCCTATACCTGAGCTGGAATTTAAAACCCTGTCTAAATATTGAATAAATTATCTGTGTTTCAAACACAGTGTTTCGAATATTTGATTGCTCCGTGATCACAGGAGACCAAGTGATGTTCCATTTTAGTGCTTTTTCTTAATCTAACTTATATCACTTCTCACCTAGTTTGCCTTCTATCATATCAACCCCCAGACTTGTTCTGTTTAAGGTCCTACAAGACGAATTTGTGGAGCTAGGAGCTAAATTAAAAAGTAGGACATCAAAGGTATTAATCTCAGGATTGCTATCAATGCCACGTGCTAGTCAGAGTAGGAAGCACAGGATAGCTCAGATGAATACATGGCTTGAGCAGTGGTGCAGAAGGGAGGGATTCAAATTCCTGGGATATTGGAACCAGTTCTGGGGGAGGTGGGACCAGTACAATTGATCTGCACATGGGAGGGACCGGAACCAATGTCCTCGGGGGAGTGTTTGCTCGTGCTGTTGGGGAGGGGTTAGACTAATATGGCAGGGGGATGGGAACCTATGCAGGGAGACAGAGGGAAGTAGAATGGGGGCAGAAGCAAACCCATTGTAAATGTCAACAATTGTAATTAAGTGCTGTTCACACTGCAGTGTCATTTATTTAGAATTTTGTACATCAACAACAATACCAGGAATTAGTGAGTGTAGATGAACCAGAGTAGAATGCAGAAGTAGAAAGAAAAAAAGTAAAAGTGAGGGCAGAGAAACCCAAGACAAAAAGCAAAAAGGGCCACATTACAGCAAAATTCTAAAGGGGCAAAGTGTGTTAAATAGACAAACCTGAAGGCTCTGTGC
Organism: Pristiophorus japonicus; assembly: GCF_044704955.1. Taxonomy (NCBI): domain Eukaryota; kingdom Metazoa; phylum Chordata; class Chondrichthyes; family Pristiophoridae; genus Pristiophorus; species Pristiophorus japonicus. The sequence goes on from NW_027254372.1 coordinate 380,674, forward strand.
CTCAATGCGAGGAGTATTCGTAATAAGCTGGAGGAATTAACTGCACAGATAGCTGTTAACGGATATGATGTAATTAGCATCACAGAGACATGGCTCCAGGGTGACCAAGGCTGGGAACTCAACATCCAGGGGTATTCAACATTCAGGAAGGATAGACAGAATGGAAAAGGAGGTGGGGTGGCGTTGCTGGTTAAAGAGGAAATTCGTGCAATAGTAAGGAAGGACATTAGCTTGGATGATGTGGAATCAGTATGGGTGGAGCTATGGAATACCAAAGGGCAGAAAACCCTAGTGGGAATTATGTACAAACCACCAAACAATAGTATTGAGGTTGGGGACAGCATCAAATAAGAAATTAGGGATGCGTGCAACAAAGATACAGCAGTTATCATGGGCGACTTTAATCTGCATATTGATTGGGCTAACCAAACTGGTAACAATGCGGTGGAAGAGGATTTCCTGGAGTCTTTTACGGATGGTTTTCGAGACCAATATGTCGAGGAACCAATTAGAGGGCTGTCCATCCTAGACTGGATGATGTGTAATAACAAAGGACTAATTAGCACTCTTATTTGCGAGGCCCTTTGAGGAAGAGTGACCATAATATGGTAGAATTCTTCATTAAGATGGAGAGTGACACTGTTAATTCAGAGACTAGGGTCCTGAACTTAGGAAAGGTAACTTCGATGGTATGAGACATGAATTGGCTAGAATAGACTGGTGAATGAGACTTAAAGGGTTGACGGTGGCTTGGCAATGGCAAACATTTAAAGATCACATGGATGAACTTCAACAATTGTACATCCCTGTCTGGAGTAAAAATAAAACGGGGAAAGTGGCTCAACCGTGGCTAACAAGGTAAATTAAGTATAGTGTTCAATCCAAGGAAGAGGCATATCAACTGGTCAGATAAAACAGCAAATCTGAGGACTGGGAGAATTTTATAATTCAGCAGAGGAGAACAAAGGGTTTAATTAGGAGGCGGAAAATAGAGTTTGAGAGGAAGCTTGCTGGGAACATAAAAACCGGCTGCAAAAGCTTCTATAGATATGTGAAGAGAAAAAGATTAGTGAAGACAAACGTAGGTCCCTTGCAGTCAGATTCAGGTGAATTTATAATGGGGAACAAAGAAATGGCAGACCAGTTGAACAAATACTTTGGTTCTGTCTTCACGAAGAAAGACACCAATAACCTTCCGGAAATATGAGTGGACCGAGGTTCTAGTGAGAAGGAGGAGCTGAAGGAAATCCTTATTAGGCGGGAAATTGTGTGAGGGAAATTGATGGGATTGAAGGCCGATAAATTCCCGGGGCCTGATCGTCTGCATCCCAGAGTACTTAAGGAAATGGCCCTAGAAATAGTGGATGCATTGGTGATCATTTTCCAACCGTCTATCGACTCTAGATCAGTTCATATTGGCTGGAGGGTTGCTAATGTAACGGCACTTTTTTAAAAAGGAGGGAGAGAGAAAACGGGTAATTATAGATCAGTTAGCCTGACATCAGTAGTGGGAAAAATGTTGGAATCAATTATTAAAGATGAAATAACAGCGCATTTGGAAAGCAGTGACAGGATCAGTTCAAGTCAGCATGGATTTATGAAAGGGAAATCATGCTTGACAAATCTTCTAGAATTTTTTCAGGATAGTGGATGCGGTGTATTTGGACTTTCAAAAGGCTTTTGACAAGGTCCCACACAAGAGATTGGTTTGCAAAATCAAAGCACATGGTATTGGGGGTAATGTACTGACGTGGATAGAGAACTGGTTGGCAGACAGGAAGGAGAGAGTCGGGATAAACGGGTCCTTTTCAGAATGGCAGGCAGTGACTAGTGGAATGGTTCAGTGCTGGGACCCCAGCTATTTACAATATACATTAATGATTTATGTGAAGGAATTGAGTGTACTATCTCCAAGTTTGCAGATGACACTAAGCTGGGTGGCGGTGTGAGCTGTGAGGAGGACGTTAAGAGGCTGCAGGGTGACTTGGACAGGTTAGGTGAGTGGGCAAACTCATTGCAGATGCAGTATAATGTGGATAAATGTGAGCTTATCCACTTTGGTGGAAAAAATATGAAGGCAGAATATTATCTAAATGGCGGCAGATTAGGAAAGGGGAATTACAACGAGACCTGGGTATCATGGTACATCAGCCATTGAAAGTTGGCGTGCGGTACAGCAGATGGTGAAGAAGGCAAATGGTATGTGGGCGTTCATATCTAGCGGATTTGAGTACAGGAGCAGGGAGGTCTTACTGCAGTTGTACAGGGCCTTAGTGAGGCCTCACCTGGAATATTGTGTTCAGTTTTGGTTCCTAATCTGAGGAAGGACGTTCTTGCTATTGAGGGAGTGCAGCGAAGGTTCACCAGACTGATTCCCGGGATGGCAGGACTGACATATGAGGAGAGACTGGATCGACTGGGCCTTTATTCACTGGAGTTTAGAAGAAATTAAAAACCAATGCGTATAAGGTGGCCAAGGTTAGTGGGAAACTAGAAGATTGGGAAATTTTTAAACAACAGCAAAGAATGACTAAGAAAGCAATAAAGAAAGGAAAGATAGATTACGAAAGTAAACTCGCGCAAAACATAAAAACAGATAGTAAAAGCTTTTACCGATATATAAAACGGAAGAGAGTGACTAAAGTAAATGTTGGTCCCTTAGAAGATGAGAAGGGGGATTTAATAATGGGAAATGTGGAGATGGCTGAGAACTTAAACAATTATTTTGCTTCGGTCATCACAGTGGAAGACACAAAAACCATGCCAAAAATTGCTGGTCACAGGAATGTGGGAAGGGAGGACCTTGAGACAATCACTGTCGCTAGGGAGGTAGTGCTGGACAGGCTAATGGGACTCAAGGTAGACAAGTCCCCTGGTCCTGATGAAATGCATCCCAGGGTATTAAATGAGATGGCAGAAGTTATAGCAGATGCATTCGTTATAATCTACCAAAATTCTCTGGAGTCTGGGGTGGTACCAGCGGATTGGAAAGCAGCTAATGTAACGCCTCTGTTTAAAAAAGGGGGCAGACAAAAGGCTGGTTAGTTTAACATTTGTAGTGGGGAAAATGCTTGAAGCTATCATTAAGGAAGAAACAGCAGGACATCTAGATAGGAATAGTGCAATCAAGCAGACGCAACATGGATTCATGAAGGAGAAATCATGTTTAACTAATTTACTGGAATTCTTTGAGGACATAATGAGCATGGTGGATAGAGGTGTACCGATGGATGTGATGTATTTAGATTTCCAAAAGGTATTCGATAAGGTGCCACACAAAAGGTTACTGCTGAAGATAAAGGTACGTGGAATCAGAGGAAATGCATTAGCATGGATAGAGAATTGGCTGGCTAACAGAAAACAGAGAGTCGGGATAAATGGGTCCTTTTCGGGTTGGAAATCAGTGGTTAGTGGTGTGCCACAGGGATCGGTGCTGGGACCACAACTGCTTACAATATACATAATTGACCTGGAAGAGGGGACAGAATGTAGTGTAATAAAATTTGCAGATGACACAAAGATTAGTGGGAAAGCTGGTTGTGTGGAGGACACAGAGAGGCTGCAAAGAGATTTAGATAGGTTAAGCGAATGGGCTAAGGTTTGGCAGATGGAATACAATGTCGGAAAATGTGAGGTCATCCACCTTGGGGAAAAAAACCGTAAAAGCGAATATTATTTGAATGGGTAGAAATTACAACATGCTGCGGTGCAGAGGGACCTGGGGGTCCTTGTGCATGAACTCTTTTGGGGGAAACAAAAACATTAAATCGTGGCCCCCCGATCTGGGGGACGCACCAAACATTTACAAGGCCCTTTTTTTTTGTTTTTTGTATTTTTTTTGTTTGTTTTTTTTTAAAGTTTTTTTTTGGGCACTAAAATCATATTTTTTTCTCCAAGTGCCCCCTATAAAAGGGGAGGGGGACACTAAAAACACCGGCAATTAAAACAAATGAAACTTTAAAATATAAAATCAAATAAAAATTTGGTTGCCGGGCGTGATGATGCACTCCAGTCCCTCCAGTGCCCACCTCTCGCGGAAGGCCGCGAGCGTACCGGTGGACACCGCGTGCTCCATCTCCAAGGACACCCTGGCACGGATGTACGCGCAGAAGAGAGGCAGGCAGTCAGGTTGAACGACCCCCTCGACCGCCCGCTGCCTGGACCGGCTGATGGCACACTTGGCCGTGCTCAGGAGCAGTCCTACGAGGAGACCCTCGGACCTACCCGCTCCCCTCCGCACAGGGTGCCCAAAGATCAGGAGTGTGGGACTGAAGTGCAGCCAGAATTTCAGGAGCAGCCCCTTTAAATAATAAAACAGGGGCAATAATAAAACAGGGGCTCCTTGTGCATGAATCCCAAAAAAAAGTTAGTTTGCAGGTGCAGCAGGTAATCAGGAAGGCGAATGAAATGTTGGCCTTCATTGTGAGAGGGATGGAGTACAAAAGCAGGGAGGTCCTGCTGCAACTGTACAGGGTATTGGTGAGGCCGCACCTGGAGTACTGCGTGCAGTTTTGGTCACCTTACTTAAGGAAGGATATACTAGCATTTGAGGGGGTACAGAGATGATTCACTCGGCTGATTCCGGAGAGGAGGGGGTTACCTTATGATGATAGATTGAGTAGAGTGGGTCTTTACTCGTTGGAGTTCAGAAGGATGAGGGGTGATTTTATAGAAACATTTAAAAATAATGAAAGGGATAGACAAGATAGAGGCAGAGAGGTTGTTTCCACTGGTAGGGGAGACTAGAACTAGGGGGGCACAGCCTCAAAATACGAGGGAGCCAATTTAAAACCGAGTTGAGAAGGAATTTCTTCTCCCAGAAGGTTGTGAATCTGTGGGATTCCCTGCCCAAGGAAGCAGTTGAGGCTAGTTCATTGAATGTATTCAAATCACAGATAGATAGATTGTTAACCAATAAGGGAATTAAGGGTTATGGGGAGGGGGCGGGTAAGTGGAGCTGAGTCCACGGCCAGATCAGCCATGATCTTTTTGAATCGCGGAGCAGGCTCGAGGGGCTAGATGGCCTACTCCTGTCCCTAATTCTTATGTTCTTATGTACGCTCGTTTGAGACACTACTTCCTCACCCTCAATCTGTATTACAAATTCAACCATACTGTGATCACTCATTCCGAAAGGATCTTTTACTTGGAGATCGTTTATTATTCCTGTCTCATTACACAGGAGCACATCCAAGATAGCTTGCTCCCTTGTAGGTTCTGTAACATACTGTTCTAAGAAACAATCCCGTATGCATTCTATGAATTCCTCCTCAAGGCTACCCTGTGCGATTTGATTTGACCAATCGATATGTAGGTTAAAATCCCCCATGATTACTGCCATTCCTTTTTCACATGCCTCGATTATTCCCTTGATTATTGTCCGCCCCAACGTGAAGTTATTATTTGGGGGCCTATAAACTTTTCCCCCTTATTATCTCTAATCTCCACCCACAATGATTCAACATTTTGTTCATTAGAGCCAATATCGTCTCTCACAACTGCCCTGATATTATCCTTTATTAACAGAGCTACCCCACCTCCTTTCCCTTCTTGTCTATCTTTCCGAATCGTCAGATACCCGTGTATGTTTAATTCTCAGTCTTGGCCACCCTGCAACCACTCTATCTAATCTGTCTGGATCCCTCATGATTTTGAACACCTCTATCAATTCTGCTCTCAACCTTCTCTGCTCAAAGAAGAACAACCCCAGCTTCTCCAGTCTATCCACGTAACTGAAGTCCCTCATCTCATGAATCATTCTTGTAAATCTTTTCTGCACCCTTTCTAAGGCCTTCACATCATAATGTGCGGTGACCAGAATTGGACACACTGCTCCAGTTGAGGCTGAACCAGTGTTTTACAAAGGTTCATCATAACCTCCTTGCTTTTGTCTGCCCAGGATCCTGTAAGTTTTTTAACTGCTTTCTCAACCTTTTCTGCCACCTTCAGCGATTTGTGCGCGTAAACCCACAGTTCTCACTGTTCATGCACCCCCTTTAGGATTGTACCCTTTAGTTTATATTGCCTCTCCTCATTTATTTATTTATGCTTCTCTAATTTTATTTCTTAACTCAAATTCACGGCCTTAATTTATTACTTCCTCTGCGCCCGTCAACTTAATCTGGCAGCATAATGTTGGCGAGTGTTAATTGATTGCCCTGGGAACCAACAGGAAGAGAGCTCAGAGATCGGTGGTGTTATGCTCATAATAAAGTAATTCAACTGAGTACTGTAGACAATGAGTAAGTGTGACCTTAGCTCCTTTATTCAGACTCCAGAGTGTTGGTACAGTGTGGGAGGCCAGCATATATACAGTGCTCCAAAGGGATGCTGGGATCCAACAGGTAAGCCCTCTGGTGGCAGTATTATACAGGTTGCCTGGGGTTGCATACATGACATCACTCCCTCCCAAAGTTAATAGTACTCTTATTTACAGGGTGAGACGATTTGGGGTTTTTCGCTCCCTTGTCGATAGACTCGGTAGAAATGCGGGTGTGAGTGAGTTGGTTGGTTCTTCGCTGGGCTGCTGGACAGCTGGACAGCTGGCCTTGCTGGGCTGCTGGGGATGGTGAGTTCAGTTTCGTGGTCAACCGTGATGTCGGTTGCCACTTGTGTGTATGTTGGAGGGTCGAAGTTGGAGTCCTCATTGGGTTGCTCGTGGCTGTTTGTGAATCACAGTTTGGTTTGATCCAAAGCCTTTTTGAATATTAGTCCATTGGCAAGTTTGACCTGAAACACCCTAATCTCTTCTTTGGCTATGACAGTGCCAGCAAGCCATTTGGGACCATATCCATAACTGAGTACAAATACAGGGTCATTGATTCAATATCACGTGACAAGTTTGCACGATCATGGTACATGTTTTATTGATGCCACCTGTCTTCGATGTGATCATGGAGATCAGGGTGGACAAGAGAGAGCCTTGTTTTGAGCGCCCTTTTCATGAGCAGCTCGGCTGGAGGAACCCCGGTGAGCGAGTGGGGTCTGGTGCAGTAGCTGAGCAGGACTCGGGTGAGGCGGGTTTGCAGGGAACCTTCCAACACGCATGTCAAGCTTTGCTTGATGGTCTGGACTGCACATTCTGCCTGACCATTGAATGTGGGCTTGAACGGGACAGATGTGAAGTGCTTGATCCTATTGCGGGTCATGAATTCCTTGAATTCAGCACTGGTGAAGTATGGCCCATTGTCACTGACAAGGACATCGGGCAGGCCATGTGTGGCAAACATGGCTCGTAGGTTTTCGATGTGGCAGTGGGAACATGCTTACAGACATTATTACACATTCAATCCATTTTTAATAAGCATCCACAACAACCAAAAACAGGAATGGGCCGCAAAGTCAACGTGGATCCTCGACCATGGTTTGGAGTGCCATGATCACAAACTTAGCGGTGCCTCTCTGGGTGCATTACTCAGTTGAGAGCAACTGTTGCATTGGCGCATGCACAACTCTAAGTCTACCTTGATGCCGGGCCACCACACATGGGATCTGGCTATAGCTTTCATCATTATTATCCCTGGATGGGTACTGTGTAGGTCACGTATGAACATTTCCCTGACAGGGGGATGGGAACCTATGCACAGAGACAGAGGGAAATAAAATGGGGGCAGAAGCAAAAGATAGAAAGGAGAATAGTAAAAGTGGAGGGCAGAGAAACCCAAGGCAAAAATCAAAAAGGGCCATATTACAGCAAAATTCTAAAGGGGCAAAGAGTGTTAAAAAGACAAGCCTGAAGGCTCTGTGCCTCAATACGAGGAGTATTCGTAATAAGGTGGATGAATTAACTGCGCAGGCAGCTATTAAAGATTATGATATAATTGGGATTACGGAGACATAGCTCCAGGGTGACCGAGGCAGGGAACTCAACATCCAGGGATATTCAACATTCAGGAAGGATAGACAGAAAGGAAAAGGAGGTGGGGTAGCGTTGTTAGTTAAAGAGGAAATTAACGCAACAGTAAGAAAGGACATTAGCTTGGATGATGTGGAATCTGTATGGGTAGAGCTGCGGAATATCAAAGGGCAGAAAACGCTAGTGGGAGTTGTGTACAGACCACCAAACAATAGTAGTGAGGTTCGGAATGGCATCAAGCAAGAAATTAGCGATATAGCAGTTATCATGGGCGACTTTAATCTACATCTAGATTGGGTTAACCAAGGTGGTAGCAATGCGGTGGAGCAGGATTTCCTGGAGTGTATGAGGGATGGCTTTCTAGTTCAATATGTCGAGGAACCAACTAGAGAGCTGGCCATACTAGACTGGGTGTTGTGTAATGAGAGAGAATTAATTAGCAATCTTGTTGTGCGAGGCCCCCTGGGGAAGAGTGACCATAATATGGTAGAATTCTTTATTAAGATGGAGAGTGACAGGGTTAATTCAGAGACTAGTGTCCCGAACTTAAGGAAAGGTAACTTCAATGGTATGAGACGTGAATCGGCTAGGATAGACTGGAAAATAATTCTTAAAGGGTTGACAGTGGATAGGCAATGGCAGACATTTATAGATTACATGGATGAATTTCAACAATTGTACTTCCCTGTCTGGAGTAAAAAATAAAAAGGGGAAGGTAGCTCAACCGTGGCTAACAAGGGAAATTAGGGACAATGTTAAATCCAAGGAAGAGGCATATAAATTGGCCAGAAAAAGCAGCAAATCTGAGGACTGGGAGAAATTTAGAATGCAGCAGAGGAGGTCAAAGGGTCTAATTAGGAGGGAAAATAAAGTATGAGAGGAAGCTTGCAGAGAACATTTAAACTGACTGCAAAAGCTTTTATAGATATGTGAAGAGAAAAAGATTAGTGAAGACCAACGTAGGTCCTTTGCAGACAGAATCTGGTGAATTTATATGGGAAACAAAGAAATGGCAGACCAATTGAACAAATACTTTGGTTCTGCCTTCACTAAGGAAGACACAAATAACCTTCCGGAAATACTAGGGATTCGAGGGTCTAGCAAAAAGGAGGAACTGAAGGAAATCCTTATTAGTCAGGAAATTGTGTTTGGGAAATTGATGGGATTGAAGGCCGATAAATCTCAAGGGGCTGATAGGCTGCATCCCAGAGTATTTAAGGCCCGAGAAATAGTGAATGCATTGGTGATCATTTCCCAACATTCTATTGTCTCTGGATCAGTTCCTATGGACTAGAGGGTAGCTAAGTAACACCACTTTTTAAAAAAGGAGGGAGAGAGAAAACAGGGAATTCTAGACTGGTTAGCCTTACATCGGTGGTGGGGAAAATGTTGGAATCAATTACTAAAGATGAAATAGCAGCGCGTTTGGAAAGCAGTGACAGGATCGGTCCAAGTCAGCATGGATTTATGAAAGGGAAATCATGCTTGACAAATCTTCTAGAATTTTTAGAGGATGTAACTAGTAGAGTGGACACAGTGGATGTGGTGTATGTGGACTTGCAAAAGGCTTTTGCCAAGGTCCCACACAAGAGATTAGTGTGCAAAATTAAAGCACATGGTATTGGGTTTAATGTATTGACGTGGATAGAGAACTGGTTGGCAGACAGGAAGCAGAGAGTCGGAATAAACGGGTCCTTTTCAGAATGGCAGGCAGTGACTAGTGGAGTGCCGCAGGGCTCAGTGCTGGAACCCCAGCTATTTACAATATACATCAATAATTTAGATGAGGGCATTGAGTATAATATCGCCAAGTTTGCAGATGACACTAAGCTGGGTGGCGGTGTGAGCTGTGAGGAGGATGCTAAGAAACTGCAGGGTGACTTGGACAGGTTAGGTGAGTGGGCAAATGCATGGGAGATGCAGTATAATGTGGATAAATGTGAGGTTATCCACTTTGGTGGCAAAAACAGGAAGGCAGAATATTATCTGAATGGTGACAGATTAGGAAAAGGGGAGGTGCAATGAGAAATGGGTGTCATGGTACATCAGTCATTGAAGTTTGGCATGCAGGTACAGCAGTTAGTGAAGGTGGCAAATGGCATGTTGGCCTTCATAGCTAGAGGATTTGAGTATAGGAGCAGGGAGGTCTTACTGCAGTTGTACAGGGCCTTGCTGACGCCACACCTGGAATATTGTGTTAGTTTTGGTCTCCAAATCTGAGGAAGGACGTTCTTGCTATTGAGGGAGTGCAGCGAAGGTTCACCAGACTGATTCCCGGGATGGCAGGACTGACATATCAAGAAAGACTGGATCAACTGGGCTTGTATCCACTGGAGTTTAGAAGAATGAGAGGGGGTCTCATGGAAACATATAAAATTCTGATGGGACTGGACAAGTTCGAGGCAGGAAGAATTTTCCCATTGCTGGGGAGTTCTAGAACCAGGGGTCACAGTCTAAGAATAAGGGGTAAGCCATTTAGGACCGAGCTGAGGAGAAACCTCTTCACTCAGAGAATTGTGAACCTGTGGAATTCTCTACCGCAGAAAGTTGTTGAGTCCAGTTCGTTAGATATATTCAAAAAGGAGTTAGATATGGTCCTTACGGCCAAAGGGATCAAGGGGTATGGAGAGAAAGCGGAAAGGGGTACTGAGGTTGAATGATTAGCCATGATCTTATTGAATGGCGGTGCAGGCTCGAAGGGCCATTTGGCCTGCTCTGCATCTAATTTCTATGTTTCTATGATTCTTGGGCAAAACCACGAGATTACCCCACAAAAGAAAGTGCACCTGTATGGACATTTCGTCTTTGCTCCATTGGAACTGCTTGATCTTTCATGCATTTCCGCTGGGACGCTGGACCAGCTCCCATGGAGGACACAGTTTTTTTTACAAGGGATAGTAAAGGATCCTGGCTGGTTTAGATCCTGATCTGGCAGGCTGGAACGGGTGCCTTTTCGTTTGCAAATGCATCCATCACCAAGAGCAAGTCTGCAGGCTGTGCCATTTCCACCGCGGTGGTGGGCAATGGTAGCCAACTGAGAGCATCAGTGCATTTCTCTGCCTGGTCTGTGGTGGATTACATAGTTGTATGCAGCCAGCATGAGCACCCATGTTTGGATGCGGGCAGAGGCATTGGTATTAATCCCTTTGCTCTCTGAGAATAGCGATATGAGCGGCTTATGATCAGTTTCCAGCTCAAACATGAGACCAAACATGAGATACTGGTGCATTTTTTTCACCCCGTAAACGCATGCCAGAGCTTCTTTTTCAATCATGCTATAGGCCCTTTTGGCCTTGGACAAGCTCCTGGACGCATAGGCGACTGGTAGCAATGTTCCCGATTTGTTAGCTTGTTGTAACACACACCGGATCCTGTATGAAGACACATCGCAAGCTAGCACTAAACGTTTACATGGGTTATACAAGACAAGCAGTTTGTTGGAACATAACAGATTTCTGGCTTTCTCAAAAGCAGCCACTTGTGATTTCCCCCATATCCAGTTGTCTCCCTTGCGTAGCACATGTAGGGGTTCCAGCAAGGTGCGTAAACCGGGTAGGAAATTACCAAAATAGTTGAGGAGTCCCCAGAACGACCTCAGCTCTGTCACGTTCTGTGGTCTCGGCATGTTCTTGATGGCTCTTCTGTCTAGGTGTCGGTTGGTCTGATGCCGTCTGCCGCGGTTCTTCTCCCTAAGAACTCGACCTCTGGTGCCAGGAAAACACACTTTGCGCATTTCAACCTGAGTCCCTCGCGATCTAGCTGACTTAGAACCTCTTCCAGGTTCTGCAAGTGTTCGATGGTGTCCCGACCTATGACCAGTATGTTGTCCTAGAAAACAACGGTGTGCAGAACCGACTGTGGCAGACTCTCCATGTTCCTTTGGAAAATTGCCGCGGCCGATCGAATCCCAAACGGGCACCTATTGTAGATGAACAGACCTTTGTGCGTGTTGATGCAGGTGAGGCCTTTTGAAGATTCCACCAGCTCCTGCGTCATGTAAGCCAGGTTCAACTTGGTGAATGTCTTTCCTCCAACCAGAGTCGCAAATAGGTCGTCTGCCTTAGGTAGTGGGTACTGGTCCTGCAGCGAAAAACAATTAATCATTACTTTATAGTACCCACAAATTCTGACCGTGCTGTCACCTTTTAGAACTGGAACAATAGGACTGGCCCACTCATTGAAGTCCACCGGCGCGATGATGCCTTCTCACTGCAGCCTGTCCAGCTCAATTTCCACTTTCTCTCACATCATATATGGTACCGCCCATGCCTTGTGTGTACCAGGAACCAAGTGGATCTGCACCTGTGACCCCGAGAAACTGCCGATGCCTGGCTGAAACAATGATGGGAACTTGCTCAGAACCTGGGCACGAGGTGTTGTCGATGGATGAGAATGCTCGGATACTGTCCCAATTCCAATGGATTTTTCCCAGCCAGCTTCTGCCGAACAGTGTGAGGCTATCTCCTGGTACAATTCATAGTGAGAGTTCATGCACTACTCCATCATAGGAGACTTTTACTGCTGCGCTGTCAATTACAGGGATGAGCTCTTTAGTGTAAGTTTTTACCTTGGTATGAACGGAGCTAAGCTTGGGCCTGTGTGCCTTGTTGCACCACAGCCTGTCGAAGGCCTTTTTGCTCATGATAGACTGCCTCACACCCTTGTCCAGTTCTATGGATACTGGAATTCGATCCAGTTAAACTTTTAGCATGATCGGTGGTGAAGGTGTATACCCTGTACACTCGTGCCTCCTCGGTTCGAGTCTCTAGTTCAGCCTGATCCGCCATGGATCTGTTCTCCTCTGCAACGTGGTGGTTTACAGGATTTGCAGGTCATCTGCACATTCGCTGGAGGTGTCCCATTGTTCCACAGCCTTTGCACACATAGTGTTTGACGCGGCATTGATGGGCTCGATGATGACCTCCACAGCACCAACAAGGTGTTAACTGCCTCGAATTAATGGTTGATGGTGGGCTCTGGGTCATCTGAGGTCATGCAGCTGCCGGCGTTTACGTTCTGTCATATGCATTTCTGCCTGAAAACGATGTTACTTTGTGTACAGTACTTGCTGAAACCTCTTTATGCTGTGAAATATGTTTAGTGTTATCGCTGGTGGACATAAATGCCTGGGCTATCATAGAAACATAGAAAATAGGTGCAGGAGTAGGCCATTTGGCCCTTCGAGCCTGCACCACCATTCAATAAGATCATGGCTGATCATTCCCTCGGTACCCCTTTCCTGCTTTCTCTCCATACCCCTTGATCCCTTTAGCTGTACGGGACGTATCTAACTCCCTCTTGAATATATCCAATGCACAGGCATCAACAACTCTCTGTGGTAGGGAATTCCACAGGTTAACAACTCTCTAAGTGAAGAAGTTTCTCCATATCTCAGTCCTAAATGGCCTGCCCCTTATCCTTAGACTGTGTCCCCTGGTTCTGGACTTCCCCAACATCGGAGTGAGTGAGTAATGAGTGGGAGAGTGAGTGAGTGAGTGATTTGGTGAATGTGAGTGAGTGAGTGGATGGGTGAGTGAGTGGAATGAGTGAGTGGGTGAGTGAGTGGATGGGTGAGTGGATGGGTGAGTGGGTGGGTGAGTGTGTGGAGTGAGTGGGTGAGTGAGTAAGTGAGTGGGTGGATGAGTGAGTGAGTGGGAATGAGTAGGTGAGTTAGTGGCTTTGCTCAGATTCGGTGTTTCAACAGTCAACAGTTTGCGAAGGATAACCTCATGGCCAATGTCAAGCACAAAAAAGTCTCTTAGCATTTGCTCAAGGAATCCATCGAATTTGCAATGTCCTGCAAGGCGCCTTAGTTCAGCGACGTAGCTCGTCACTTCCTGGCCTTCCGACTGCTGACACGTGTAGAATCGATACCTCGCCATCAGAACGCTATCCTTCAGATTTAGGTGCTTTCGGACCAGCGTACACAGTTCTTCATAGGATTTGGTTGTTGGTTCCATCGGTGCGAGAAGATTCTTCATGAGGCCACATAGGTTGTTGCCCCGCAGACGGTGAGGAGGATCGCCCTTCGTTTGGCAGTGTTCTTATCCCCTTCCAGCTCATTGACTACAAAGCATTGGTCCATTCGCTCCACGAAGGCCTCCCAATCGTCCCCTTCTGAGAATTTCTCCAGGATACCAACAGTTCTCTTCATTTAAGCGTGGTTGTTCGTTATCTCATCGCCAATTGTTATGCTCATAATAAAGTAATGCAACAGAGTACTGTAGACAATGAGTAAATGTGACCTTAGCTCCTTTATGCAGACTCCATCCAGAATGCTGGTACAGCGTGGGAGGCCTGCTTATATACAGTGCTCCCAAGGGATGCTGGGATCCCTTGGGACTCCAACAGGTAAGCCCTCTGGTGGCAGCATTATACAGGTTGCCTGGGGTTGCATACATGACATAGAAAATAGGTGCAGGAGTAGGCCATTCGGCCCTTCGAGCCTGCACCGCCACTCAACGAGTTCATGGCTGAACATGCAACTTCAATACCCCATTCCTGCTATAGAAACATAGAAAATAGGTGCAGGAGTAGGCCATGACAAGTGGGCCAAGGCAGCAGCATGTTCTGCAGCCAATCGAGGTGCTTGAGGGTTGGAGCCTGAGTCGGGCTATCAGGTGAGTCAGTGTGAAGCCCTCTTAAAGAATTTATCTTTTAACAGTTAAATCGAGGTTTGTTTTCTCAACATAACAGTTTAACATTTGTCAATATCTTGTTTCCCTAGAGTTCCTATTATGAGTTCCAGACACTTCAGTGCCAAGTGGAATAGATGTTGAAAAGATCATTCATTTCCCTCTTACCATGTCACTGTTACTTAAAGGGACAGAGATTGATTTCCCCTCATTATTCAGTCGTAATAGTTAAAGTAACATCCTTCCTATTGGTAGTGAGTCACATTCTGTGCTGGAGGAATAGCTGGCGGCTTCAGCCTTTAAAATACTCCTCCACTTGTTGAAATCCCTCCAAAGCCTCACCCCTGCCTATCTCTGTAACCTCCTCCAGCCCAGCAACCCTCTTAATAGGTTGGGTTTGTTTTCTTTGGAACAGAGGAGGTTGAGGGGAGACCTTATTGAGGTGTATAAAATTGAGAGGGGCCTAGATAGAGTGCATAGGAAGGACCTATTTCCGTTCGCAGAGGGGTCAACAACCAGGGGGCATAGATTTAAAGTAATTGGTAGGAGGATTAGAGGGGAAATTTCTTCACCTAGAGGGTGGTGTGGGGTCTGGTACTCACTGCCTGAAAGGTTGGTAGAGACAGAAACCTTCACCACATTTAAAAAATACTTGGATGTGTACTTGAAGTACTATAACCTACATGGCTACGGACTAAGAGCTGGAAAGTGGGATTAGGCTGGATAGCTCTCTGTCAGCCTGTGCAGACACGATGGGCCTAAATGACCTCCTCCCATGCTGTAAATTTCTATGCTTCTATAATGAGAAACAATTTACAGTGTCGGGGGTCAATGTTGCTGTTAGTTAAAGGTACAGAGATTGATTTACCCTCATTATGCATCTTTAATCGTTAAACAAAAATCTTTCCTGTTTTCAGTGAGTCACATTCTGCACTGGGAGAGACAGCTGGTGGCTTCAACCTTTAAAATACTCCTTGTCCAAATCCCACCAAGGCCTCGCCCCTCACTATCTCTGTAACCTCCTCCAGCCCACCAACTCTCTTAATAAGGAGAAACAATTTTCAGTGTCAGAAGGTTCGGTAACCAGAAGGCACCCATTTAAGGTGATTGGCAAATGAACCAGATGTTACATGAGGGGGAAAAATTAAGCAGCCAGATGTTATGGCCTGGAATGCACTGCCTGTAAGGGTGATGGAAGCAGATTCACGTTACTTTCAAAAGAGATAAATATTTGAGTTGGAAAGATTTGCAGGGTTATGAGGCAAGAGCAGCGGAGTGGCTTGCATCCTCGTGTCTTAAGAGAAGTAGCGGCAGGAATAGTGGATGCACTGGTTGTAATTTATCAAAATTCCCTGGATTCTGGGTAGGTCCCAGCAGATTGGAAAACTGCAAATGTAACGCCCCTATTTAAAAAAGGAGGCAGACAAAAAGCGGGAAACTAGTTAGCCTAACATCTGTGGTTGGGAAAGTGTTGGAGTCCATTATTAAAGAAGCAGTAGCAGGACATTTGGAAAAGCAAAATTCGGTCAAGCAGAGTCAGCATCGATTTATGAAGGGGAAGTCATGTTTGACAAATTTGATGCAATTCTTTGAGGATGTAATGAACAGGGTGGATAAAGGGGAACCAGTGGATCAGGTGCATTTCGACTTCCAGAAGGCATTTGACAAGTTGCCACATAAAAGGTTACTGCACAAGATAAAAGTTCATGGGGTTGGGGGTAATATATCAGCATGGATAGAGGATTGGCTAACTAACAGAGAACAGAGAGTCGGGATAAATGGGTCATTCTCTGGTTGGCAATCAGTAACTAGTGGGGTGCCGCAGGTATCAGTGTTGGGGCCTCAACTATTTACAATTTATATTAATTACTTGGATGAAGGGACTGAGTGTAACGTAGCCAAATTTGCTGATGATACAAAGATGGGTGAGAAAGCAAGTTGAAAGGAGGACACATATAATCTACAAAGGGATATAGATAGGCTCAATGAGCTGGCAAAAATCTGGCAGATGGACTATAATGTGGTAAAATGTCAAGTTATCCCCTTTGGTGGGAAAAATAAAAAAATCAATTATTTAAATGTGAAAATTACAAAATGCTGTAGTACAGAAGGATCTGGGGGTTCTTGTACATGAAACTAAAAACGTTAGCATGCAGGTACAGCAAGTGATCAGGAAGGCAAATGGAATGCTGCCCTTTATTGCAAGGGGGATGGAGTATGAAAGTAGGGAAGTCCTGCTACAACTGTACAGGGCGTTGGCAAGACCACACCTGGAGTACTGCGCAGTTTTGGTCTGGACTTGTCTCCATTCCCGTGCCGAGGGGATTGCTACACCAGACGGGAAGGGCAACATTTGGGGACATTGATTCCCCAACAATTCCCATTCCACTTCTTTCTGGTGGATAATGGAGGGGCCACTGTGTGTAATGTGCAAGTCAGTAAGAATTGTCAGCAAGCTCTTTCTAATTGGAGATTTTATTCAGTGGAAACTTTCACACACTATTGTAGATTTTGTACCAAAGATCAGTTTAGAATTAAAGTAAAAGTTCATAATTTTATTCCAAACTGAATTTCTGTTGAGAGTCGCTGAATTAAGGGGAAAGGTAACACACAACGTTTCTTAAATGGACACTGCAGCCCCGAGAACACAACCAGCAATATAGCGAGAATATTAAAGCCCAGCCCCGTTATAGGGTTATTAAAATCAGCAGAAACAAACCCCAACTGTCAGAATGAACATGGTTCAGTCGGGATGTGATTAACAACAGCAATAACAGCAGATTCCAACCCCTGCAGTCACTTGTGAACGCGCTGGTGTTTCAGCAGGTTGGATGACGTACTGCATCCCTTCCCACACACAGAGCAGGTAAACAGCCTCTCCCCAGTGTGAACTCGCATGTGTATCAGCAGGGTGGATGACTGAATGAATCCCTTCCCACACACAGAGCAAGTGAACGGCCTCTCCCCAGTGTGAACTCGCATGTGTATCAGCAGGGTGGATGACTGAGTGAATCCCTTCCCTCACCTGCAGCTGCCGACTCTGGCTGGGTTCAGTTCCACACTCACTGGTGCCTCTCCCTCGCCTCCCCTGAAGGTGCTGACTTTGGCTGGGTTCAGTTCTACACTCACCAATTTCTCTCCAATATGTGACCCTTGTGCCCAATCTCCGTGTTGTTGTAGAGAGTCGAAAGATATATATAGACTTAGGCATTAGGCACCTGCTGGATATTTAGAACTCACATAAGCTTAAATGGACACACACATAAAATGGCTGCCCAGGCATTATGGGAAATCAGGTAGTCAAACTGTGAACTGTTGAACGTTCACTGACCGAGCAATAACCCTGTGAGGCCCACTGTAGGAATGCCTGGGAAGGCAGAGATAAGAAGGAAGCCATCTCCTGTGAACAAGGCCATAAACCAATTAATTCCCCAGGAAGAAAGATAAGAGGGAAACCATTTGCTGTAAACAAGGCTACAAACCAATTATTTCTCCCAGATGAAAGAACTAGGGAGAGAACATATAAAGTCATCGATCAACCCAAATTGACAATGGTTCCCTGGTTACTAGGAGAATTCTATTGGATTAAAAAACCTATATGTAATCTATAATCGTTATGATTGGCTTGTGTCCAGCCGTGATGAGCTGTGTAACTGCAGTAAGCTGTTTTTTAACTGTTGTAAAACATATAAAGGTACATGTAACTCTTTGTTCTGTGAAGAGAAACCTGGATACGGTCCTGAGTTTTTCCTTCCCGCTGAGCGTAATAAAGCTGCTTCAGCATTGGAACCGACCCTGAGTGTTGAGTGATTCTTCAGAGAAAACACTAACGCTAACAGTGTGAACCTCGACAGTGAGTGTCGACAAGCTATTCCACTGTCCTCACCTGAGGCCTCACACGTGCATTTTCCAGCAGGGTCACAGGACCCTCCTCCCAATGGCTCAGTGGGTACAGGTAACGCCCAGTGTGACTGAGTCATAGGAACAGGAGGGACCCAGGTTTAATCCTGTCTGCATATCCTCACCTTCTAATCCCCTGTGAAAGCTGTTTGCAAAAGTCATCACTGTAAGTAGGAACATAGGAACAGGAATAGGCCATTCAGCCCCTTGAGCCTGTCCCACCATTCAATGAGATTGTGGCTGATCAGTATTTTAACTCTGTCTACCTGCCTTGGTTCCATCGCCATTAATACCCTTGCCTAAGGAAATCTATCTATCTCAGTTTTAGAATTTTCAATTGTCCCAGCCTCAGTTTTATGGGGAACAGACATCCAGATTTCCACTCGGCTTTAAGAACATCAGAAATATGATCTTGTTCTTCAGCTCCACTTTTCCACACTATCCTCGTATCCCATGATTCCTTTACTGTCCAAACAGCTCTCTCTCTCAGTCCTGAATATACTCAATGACTCAGCATCCACAGTACTCTGGGGTAGGGAATTCCAAAGATTCACAACCCTCGGACTACAGAAATTTCTCCACATCTCAGTCCTAAATGGCCGACCCCTTATCCTGAGACTTTGACCTCTAGTTCTGGACTCTCGAGCCAAGAGAAACAGCCACTCAGCATTTGTGTGAGGAAGTGCTTCCTAACCTCACCCTGAACGGCCCAGCTCTGATTTTAAGGTTGTGACCCCTTGTTGTGGACTCCTCCTCCAGAGGAAATAGTTTCTCTCCATCCACCCGATCAACTTCTTTAATCATTTAAACACCTCAATTAGATCACCCTTTAATCTTCTATATTCAATGGAATACAAGCCTAGTCTGTGCAACCTGTCCTCATAATTTTTACAGGATTAATAAATGGTCTCCTAGTAAAGGATCCGCTGGGAAAGAGTGATCATAGCTTGGTTGAATATCAAATTCAGTTGGTGGGTAAGAAAGTTGGATCTCAAACCAGTGTTCTAAGCTTAAATAAAGGAGACTACAAAGGTATGAAGGCAGAGCTGGCTAAAGTGGACAGGGAAAATAGATTTAAAGTGTAACACGGTTGATGAACAGTGGCAGACATTTAAGGAGATATTTCATAGCTCTCAACAAAAATATATTCCAATGAGAGGGAAAGACTTTAACAAATGGGATAACTATCCGTGGCTAACTAAGAAAATAAGGGAGGGTATCAAATTGAAAACAATGTCATACAAAATGGCCAAGCTTAGTGGGAGGCTAGAGGATTGGGAAACTTTGAAACTCCAGCAAACAATGACTAAAAACATAATAAAGGGAAGATAGATTAGGAAAGTAAACTAGCAAGAAATCTAAAAACAGAGTTTCTACAGGTATATAAAAAGGAAGAGTGGCTAAAGTAAATGTTCGTCCCTCTAGATTTATTAGCCCCACCCTTTCTCTTTAGGAGAACGTACTTGCTCTGAACCCTCTATCTCCCCCTTGAATGCATCCCACTGCTCGGACACTGATTTACCTTCAAGTAGCTGTTTCCAGTCCACTTTGGCGAAATCACATCTCAGCTGAGTAAAATTAGCTTTTCCCCAGTTGAAAACTTTTATTCCTGGTCCATCTTTGTCCTTTTCCATGGCTACCATAAATCTGACTCAATTATGATCACCAGCACCAAAGATGCTCTCCCATTGATACCCCTTCCACCTGCCCAAGCTTCATTCCCTAAAACTAAGTCCAGAACCGCCCCCTCTCTTGCTGGGATTGCTACGTACTGGCTAAAAAAGTTCTCCTGAATACATTTTAAAAATTCTGCTCCCTCTATACCATTCACACTAATTCTATCCCAGTTAATATTAGGGTCGTTGAAATCTACGAGTATTACTGCCCTATTGTTTTTGCACCTGTCAGAAATGTGCCTACATATTTGCTCTTCTGTCTCCCTCTGACTGTTTGGGGGTCTATAGTACATCCCCAGCAGTGTGACTGTCCCTTCTTCAGTTCTCCCATGTAGCCTCATTTGATGATCCTTCTGACACATCATCCCTCCTCACAGCTTTAATTGTTTCTTTAATCAATACTGCAATGCACCCTCCTTTTTTACCCCCATCTCTATCTCGTCTGAAAACCCTGTAACCAGGAATGTTGAGCTGCCATTCCTGCCCTTCTTTTAGCCATTTCTCAGTAATAGCTACAATATCATACTCCCACGTGTCTGTCTGTGCCCTCAGCTCATCTGCCTTATTCCCTAGACTCCTTGCATTGAAGAATATATTATGTTTAACAAATTTTCTGGAGTTCTTTGAGGCTGTAATGAACAGGGTGGATAAGAGGGAACCAGTGGATGTGATGTGTTTGAATTTCCAGAAGGCATTCGATAAGGTGCCACATAAAAGGTTACCACAAGATAAAAGCTCATGGGGTTGGGGGTAATATATTAGCATGGATAGAGGATTGGCTAACTAACAGAAAACAGAGTCGGGATAAATGGTTCATTCTTGGGTTGGCAATCAGTATCGAGTGGGGTGCTGCAGGGAACAGTGCTGGGATTCCAATTATTTACAACCTATATTGAAGAAGAGACCGAGGGTAACGTAGCCAAGTTTGCTGATGATACAAAGATGGGAGGTAAAACAGTGTGGACACAAAAAACCTGTAAAAGGACATAGACAGGCTAAGTGAGTGGGCAAAAGTTTGGCAGATGGAGTATAATGTTGGAAAGTGTGAGGTTATGCACTTTGGCAGAAAAAAATAAAAGAGCAAGTTATTATTTAAATGTAGATAAATTGCATAGTGCTGCAGTACAGCGGGACCTGGTGCATGAAACACAAAAGGTTAGTATGCAGGTACAGCAAGTGATCAGGAAGGCCAATGGAATCTTGGCCTTTATTGCAAAGGGGATGGAGTATAAAAGCAGGGAAGTCTTGCTACAGTTATACAGGGTATTGGTGAGGCCACACCTGGAATATTGCATACAATTTTGGTTTCCATATTTAAGAAAGGATATACTTGCTGTGAAGGCAATTCAGAGAAGGTTCACAATGTTGATTCCAGAGATGAGGGGGTTGACTTTAGAGGAAAAGTTGAGTAGGTTGGGCCTCTACTCATTGTAATTCAGAAGAATGAGAGGTGATCTTACCGAAACGTATAAGTTTATGAGGGGGCTTGTCAAGGTGGATGCAGAGAGGATGTTTCCACTGATAGAGGAGACTAGAATTAGGGGGCATAATCTTAGAATAAGGGGCTGCCAATTTAAAATTGAGATGGAGGAATTTCTTCTCTCTGAAGCAGTGAATTCCACAGATTTATAACCGTCTGAGAGCTGTGGAAGCTGGGTCATTGAATAAATTTAAGACAGAGATAGACAGTTTCTTAACTGATAAGGGAATAAGGGATTATGGGGAGCGGGCAGGGAAGTGGACTTGAGTCAATGATTGGATCAGCCATGATCATGTTAAATGGTGGAGCAGGCTCGAGGAATAGCCTACTCCTGCTCCTATTTCTTATGTTCTTATGTAAGGAGAAATACTCTCAAATTTATGGGGGACTGGGATTTGTCCATAAGAGTAATTGAAGGTATGAGAACTGAAATATTCAAATTAGAAAGGAGAAAATGCGCAAAATGGTGCAGTCGGTAACAGGACATCAATTAGTCTCACCTTATCTTGGAAACGTCAATTATCGACACACTGTGTTGTTTGAAATATCAAAATATTCAACTCCAGCCCAGTTTTCGGGGTTATCAACTTCAGCAGAACAAACTCCAACTGACAGAACAAACACGATTCAGTCAGGATGCGAGTAACACCAGCAATAATAGTAGAATCCAACCCCTGCAGTCAAAATGGATAGAGGATTGGTTAACTAACACAAAACAGATTCAGGAAAAATGGGTCATTTTTCGGTTGGCAAACTGTAACTAGTGGGGTGTCGCAGGGATCAGTTCTGGGGCTTCAACAATTTACAATTTATGTTAATGACTTGGATGAAGGGACCGAGTGTAACGTAGCCAAATTTGCAGATGATACAAAGATAGGTGGGAAAGCAAGTTGTGAGGAGGACGCAAAGAATCTACAAAGGGATATAGATAGGCTCAATGAGCGGGCAAAAATCTGGCAGATGGACTATAGTGTTGTAAAATGTCAGGTTATCCCCTTTGGTAGGAAAAATAAAAAAGCAAATTATTATTTAAATGGAGACTATTACAAAATGCCGTAGTGCAGAGGGATCTGGGGTTCTTGTACATGAAACTCAAACAGTTAGCATGCAGGTACAGCAAGTAATCAGGAATGCAAATGGAATGCTGGCCTTTATTGCAAGAGGGATGGAGTATAAAAGTAGGGAAGTCCTGCTACAACTGTACAGGGCGTTGGTAAGACCACACCTGGAGTACTGCGCACACTTTAGGTCTGGACTTGTCTCCATTCCCGTGATGAGGGGATTGCCAGATGGGAGTATAATGTGGATAAATGTGAGGTTATCCACTTTGGTGGCAAAAACGTGAAGACAGAATATTATCAGAATGGCGGCAGATTAGGAAAAGGGGAGGTGCAACGAGACCTGGGTGTCATGGTTCATCAGTTTTTGAAAGTTGTCATGACGGTACAGCAGGCGGTGAAGGCGGCAAATGGTATGTTGGCCTTCATAGCTAGGGGATTTGAGTATAGGAGCAGGGAGGTCTTACTGCAGTTGTACAGGGCCTTGGTGAGGCCTCATCTGGAATATTGTGTTCAGTTTTGGTCTCCTAATCTGAGGAAGGATGTTCTTGCTATTGAGGGAGTGCAGGGAAGGTTCACCAGACTGATTCCCGGGATGGCAGGACTGACATATGAGGAGAGACTGGATCAACTGGGCCTTTATACATTGGAGTTTAGAAGGATGAGAGGGGATCTCATAGAAACATGTAAGATTCTGACAGGACGGGACAGGTTAGATGCGTGTAGAATATTCCCGATGTTGGGGAAGTCCAGAACCAGGGGACACAGTCTTAGGATAAGGGGTAGGCCATTTAGGACCGAGATGAGGAGAAACTTCTTCACTCAAGAGTTGTGAACCTGTGGAATTCTCTGCCGCAGAGAATTGTTGATGCTAGTTCATTGGATATATTCAAGAGGGAGTTAGATATGGCACTTACGTCTAAGGGGATCAAGGGGTATGGAGAGAAAGCAGGAAAGGGGTACTGAGGCAATGATCAGCCATGATCTTATTGAATGGTGGTGCAGGCTCGAAGGGCCGAATGGCCTAATCCTGCACCTATTTTCTATGTTTCTATGAGTGGAACCAGGGAGTGAACCTGAAGGTGCTGACTGTGGCTGGGTTCAATTTTACACACTCTGGTTTCCCTCCTTCTCCTCCCCTGATGGTGCAGACTCTGGCTGGGTTCAGTTCTGCACTCACTGCTTCCCCTCCCTCTCAAATGAGCTTACTCTGGCTGGGTTAAGTTCTACACTCACTGGTTCCCCTCCCTCTCCTACCCTGAAGGGGCTGGGTCCAATTCTGCACTCACCGGTTCCCCTCCCCTGAAGATGCTGACTCTGACTGGGTTCAGCTCTACACTCACTGGTTCCCCTCCCTCTACTTCTGTGAAGATGCTGACTCTGTCTGGGTTCAGTTCTACACTCACTGGTTACCCCTCCCTGTCCAAAAGGAGCTGACTCTGGCTGGGTTCAGTTCCGCACACGCTTGTTCCCCTCTCCTCCCTTGAAAGGGCTCACTCGGGGTGGGTTCAGATATAGACTCATTCGTTCCCCTCCCTCTGCTCCCCTAAAGAAGCTGACTATTGTTGTGTTCAATTCTACACTCACTGGTTCCCCTCCCTCTCCTCCACTGAAGGTGCTGACTCTGGCTGAGTTCAGTTCTGCGCTCACTGGTTGCCCTCGCATGAAGGTGCTGAGTGTGGCCGCGTTCAGTTTTACACTCACTGGTTCCCCTCCCTCTCCTCCCCTGAAGGTGCTGACTCTGGCTGAGTTCAGTTCGCACTCGCTTGTTCCCCTCTCCTCCCCTGTAGGTGCTGACTTGGGGTGGGTTCAGATATAGTGTCATTGGTTCCTCTCTCTCTCCTCCTCTGAAGGTTCCCCTCCCTCTCCTCCCCTGAAGGGGAGCCATTGGTCGTCGTCTCCTCCTCCTCCTCCTCCTCCTCCTCCTCCTCCTCCTCCTCCTCCTCCTCCTCCTCCTCCTCCTCCTCCTCCTCCTCCTCCTCCTCCTCCTCCTCCTCCTCCTCCTCCTCCTCCTCCTCCTCCTCCTCCTCCTCCTCCTCCTCCTCCTCCTCCTCCTCCTCCTCCTCCTCCTCCTCCTCCTCCTCCTCCTCCTCCTCCTCCTCCTCCTCCTCCTCCTCCTCCTCCTCCTCCTCCTCCTCCTCCTCCTCCTCCTCCTCCTCCTCCTCCTCCTCCTCCTCCTCCTCCTCCTCCTCCTCCTCCTCCTCCTCCTCCTCCTCCTCCTCCTCCTCCTCCTCCTCCTCCTCCTCCTCCTCCTCCTCCGCTATGTGGGAAATCAGGAACACTTCTATGTTTGCAGGAAGTGTATCCAGCTGCAGCTCCTGACAGACTGCATTGCAGCACTGGAGCTGCACATGGATTCACTCTGGAGCATCCGCGATGCTGAGGATGTCGTGAATAGCACGTTTAGTGAGTTGGTCACACTGTAGATAAAGTTTACACAGGCAGATAGGGAATGGGTGACCATCAGGCAGAGCAGTGGAAGGAAGGTAGTGCAGGGGTCCTCTCCCTCCAAAACAGATACGCCACTTTGGGTACTGTTGGAGGAGATGACTCATCAGGGGAAGACAGTAACAGCCAAGTCCATGGCACCAGGGGTGGCTCTGCTGCGCAGGAGGGCAGGAAAAAGAGTGGGAGAGCGATAGTTGTAGGGGATTCTATTGTAAGGGGAATAAATAGGCATTTCTGCGGTCGCAACCGAGACTCCAGGATGGTATGGTATGTTGCCTCACTGGTGCAAGGGTCAAGGATGACTTGGAGCGGCTGCAGTGCATTCTGGGGGGGGGTGTGAACAGCCAGTTGTCGTGGTGTGAAAGGGCAGATTACAAATTGTAATTACAATTCATAATAATAATTAGGATGTTTTAAAATAGAGTTAACAGGTTTTTTAAGATGGATCCCACAGCCTGTTTTTCAGACTGTGGGAAGCATGTGTGGGATGCCTTCCACAGAGGAGCAGATGTTCCAATTCATAGACCAAAGGCCTGAGGAGCCAGGCACAGACACAGAAAACATTGAATTTGAATTGTTTAAAAAGAATCATAACAACATGTATCTGGAATTACCAATTAAGGCATATAGAAGGCAGATTGGAGGAAGCACCCGACCAATCAATCATGTGTAATCAATCAGCACGTATTAATTGTAACTTGCGTAATTACGTAATGCTATAATCTGAAACTGTCTAAAATAAGATGTCTGTGGCAGTTTCTTTCAGCATTCCTTCAAGGATAACTCTCCTGCCGGCTTGTATTTTTTATTAATAAAAACTGCATTTACTTTAAGGCTAACGGACTCCGAGTGGTGGTTTGAAGTTAACCCTAACAACTTGGCGTAGTCGGGCAGGATCTACTGCAGGGGAAGATTCAACTCAAACAGCCAAACCGAGTGAGTAGAGAATTATCGAGAAATTCTCCTCCCAAAGTCCCAGCCAGAGATCCAACAAATCTGAAGCAGAGTCCGTGCAGCCAGTAAATCCAGCCGAGGGGCGTGTCAGAACACTGTAAGTAGATACGTGTGTCAGGAGAATAAGTACGTATACGGGATATCGGGGAAAAAGCCTCGGTGGAAAAAGCTCCGCATCAGTAAAGGCGGAAAAACGGGAACTGGGGAAAAAGCCCCGGTGTAAGAAATGGCAAAGGAAACTGCCAAGGCCCTTGGAGGGGTGAGGTATAAACTACCAGAAGAGTTTCTGAGAGATAAATTTGAAAAGGTTAAGAAGATGGTTGAGGCAGGATATTATGAAGGGATAAAAATCATTTTAGCAGCCGTACAGACGAATAGAAAGATACCCGAAGGTGAGATGGACAGAGAAAGTGACAAAAGGCAAGAGGATGCAAGTATAAAAATAGATATAGATGACAAAAGGGAATGGACAAAAGAATTTGGCCCAAATTTGTATCCCCCATTAACAGGGTTAGGATTAGGACCCGAGGAAACTAAAGAATTGATTGGGGGCCGGACGGCTCGCTTAGTAGATATTTTTCGGACAACCATAAAAATCTTATAGTGACTATCTTAAGTGAAGTATGGATCCTAAAATAGAGCCAGCCAAACAATAAGCTTTGTTGAATGAAGAGAGACTTTTGTGAATGT
The DNA here is from genome assembly GCF_044704955.1 of Pristiophorus japonicus. Lineage (NCBI taxonomy): Eukaryota > Metazoa > Chordata > Chondrichthyes > Pristiophoridae > Pristiophorus > Pristiophorus japonicus. The sequence continues at coordinate 407,370 of NW_027254372.1, forward strand.
CTGTCTTTGAATGAAAGTGCTTGTGTGATTTTTGACTGCGGAATATTTGAGGTGGGAATTAATGAATTTTTCATGTGTCTGAAAGCCTGTTTGGGAAAATGGTGGCTCCATCCACTTTTTCAGACAGAGTGAAAGTTTTCTTTTAAATTCTTTGCAGTGTTGCTCTGTATGTGGGAAGTTTTAAGAAAGTGTGTACCTAGAATTGAATTACATTTTAAGGTGCGGATTTATTCGGATGATAAGTTGCGGAGATAGGAAATACACAAAGGATCGGTTTGTTGAGCAAAAGATAAAAAATGTGTGGTCCCGTTGGTTTTTTAAAAAATTTCGACACGCTCATTTGTCAAAAGAAAACATGTAATCATTGATTACATTGGGTTGAAAGACAATAAATTTAGTTTAGGAATGAGATAAAGAACGGAGAAGGGAAGTTGTAATGCCTTTTTTTTAAAAAGCCTGCGTGGGTGTCTCGAGGCTGAAGGCTGGGGAAGTCACCCCCCGCCCCCCCCCCCATTTTCCTTTGTGTAAAACCTTGACGCGAAAGCTTCTAGCTCAGTAAAAAAAATTTTGAAATAAAAAATCGGCAGTACAATATTTGAATTGGGATTTTGAGATATTTCAGGTGATTTTCCTTGATAAACATTTTGGTTGTATTGGAAAATCTTGGGTTTGGAAGCCTTTTAATAAAAGTACACATACTGCGTCAGAAGCTGAAGCTTAAAAAGATGTAATTTATGAGATACTGTATCACAAAATTGAAGTTACAGAGCAAAAGATTAGAGTTTTTGATCAGCCTCTAAAACAGAAGTTAAGCACATAATTATAAAACAAGTACTTTACATTCTGTGATCTGTGAATCACTATAAACATAAATGAGAAGTCCGATGTTAAAAAAAAAACAGTATTACCATATTTGACATTTTGTAATCCAACAATAAGTACAAATACTACAAAAGGGGAACAGAAATTAGGATGGGAACAGTGAAGAGTTAATTTTGTTGTGAAGGTTTTAAGTACCACTGATTAAGAAAAGACACAAAAAAATGAGATACATTTAAAATAAAAAGTTAAATCTGATCTTTTGTTAAAAAAAAAGGAAATAAAACTAAAAGGTTTCGAACAATCTAGAAATACCTTCAGGGATCAGGTCAAACTCCTGGGCAAGTGGGGAGCTATCTGCGAAAATGTAAAATGGATTTTGGAAAAATTAAAATGTTAAAACTACAGGTTTTAGCAGTTTAGAACAAAGGACAACATAAGTTGAACTTGTGACTTCAGATACGGTGGTTGAAGAACCACAGAAAGTGAGATGTAATGGGCCTTGAAACTGGAACATTTGAGAGAACGGAAAGCAGCTTTCAAAGCCTACGTGCTAGACTCTATTCTAGTTATGGAAAAGACATTTGAGATAACGGAAAGCAGGATTTAAAGTAAATCCCAAAAAAGCACAAATTGGACAAGCTGTCATACCTGGGACACAAAATATCCCAAGGAACTAGGACCATGTCCAATGACAGGAAGGAGGCCATTAGGATTATTCCCCGACCAAAAACAGTCCGAGGGGTGTGTAAGGTACTGGGGTTCTTTAACTATTGTAGGAATTTTGTATCTAACTGCGACAATTGCAGAAGCATTACAGCGGCTAGTGAAAGGGGGAAGACCATGCTTAGAAACTATAGAGTGGGGCCCCGAACAAGAAGCAGCATACGGTAATCTGAAGGAAACCCTAATGTCAGCTCTAGGGCTGGGACTCCCGAACATGGATCTCCCGTTCCATGTACATTGTGAGAACCAGGGAGACTTCTATGGAGCTGTGGTGACACACATACATGGGGATAGGATGAGACCCGTAGCTTACTACTGGACACAGCAATCACCAGCGGCTCCCGGTCTGTCCAGATGTGTGGCCGCACTGGATTGTGTCACTTGGGCAGTCAAAATTAGTGAGCCTGTCATAATGACAGGAGAAATAATACTGCACACAAAACACACACTGGTGGAAATGCTAAATGGGAGGCAGTCCTATTACCACATGATTGACTCAGATCAAGGGACTCATTTCACGGGTCAAGTGATGAAAGAAACTTGTAGAATATTCGGCATTAAGCAGAAGTTTCACATCCCATATCACCCCTAGAGTTCAGGGATGGTAGAGAGAATGAATCGGACCCTTACAACCGGCTCGAGTGAGACAATGAGGTTACCAGAAGGAATAGTGACAGGAGGAGCTGACTTAGGCCCCCTATGAGACCGAATCAGAAAGTATGTGAGGGAATTGAGTGAGCAGTTGAAAGGTATACGACAGGAGGTCCGGGAAAGGCAGAAGGAGGAGGATGAAGATGGTGTGATAACTGCCTCGGCTATAATCCCCGAGGTGGGGGCGAAGGCAATGGTTAAGGAGGTGGCAGAGAAACCAGGGTTCGCACCTCGGTGGAGTGGACCATAGGAGGTATTAATTAGTGGAGATACATGTGCTTGCGTGAGTATGAAAGGTAGGGGCTGGTGGAAGCACTGGTCCCAGCTGAAAGAATATAAAGGTACGACAGAGGGACTTTTTAGAGGATTAGGATGGATATTTGCAATATTAGGGGTACTGGCTATAATAATATTGCTCTGGAAAGGGGCACATGCCCGGAGAAACGGTGCAAACAATCGGAGAAATGGTGCAAACAATGCAGTTGAAATAGAAATGGTAAGACTCTAACTAAAAACCTGGAATATCCAGGATGTGTTTTATCAACAGAATATAAACGTGATCACCACCGCTCTTCCTATTCTACAAGGACAAGCTACAAGGCTGCCCCTGGGGGGCCCAGAAGCATATACCCACACCGGAGGGTACAACAACTACGTAAAGCAGCCCCTGCAGGGTGGCATCTGAATGCCAGGAGCGTTTATCTTGAAGCCACAAGATAAGTGGGTAACAAAATGTTACCTGAATATTGTAAACCAGGGGAATTAACCTTGGGAAAGTGCGTGGAAGTTAAACCTGGAACAGAAGTAATGTTGTTATTTGACAATGTGCAGTATGAAATGTTAAATAAATTTATCAGCCCTATACCTGCCAGAAAAGTTTAGCCCCAAGACTAAAGCGTTGCACACAAGATTACTAGACACAATCCTGAGAAAAGCTAGTGACACATGAGGAGCAAGGGAGTAACACAAGAAGCTGAGACACAAAGGAGGAAGACAGAGGAGATCTATAGAGAATGACGTATTAACTGTACATGCCCCCCTCTAATAGATGCACTAGATATACAGGCGATCCCATCAGGAGTAGATAGTTTGAGGGGAATGATGGAGGTACTAATGAGGAAACAGGCCAGGATAGGGATAGAATCTTCAGAGTTAGGATCTGAAACATCCAAAATACTGCTAGAGGGATATCCGTATTGGAAGGCCATGCACGAACAATTAATGAGCTAAATAAGCAGGAATAAGAGGACAATGGCGAGGACAAGAAAAGAGACACATGTCATGCCTATGGGAGATGTATGATCGGTCAGGTGAGACACAATATGGATCAGATACAAACCGGGCAAGTTCCAGATTGAATAAATAGCACCCAGTTGAAAGAAATGGCACAGCACACTGGGCCATTAGACGCCTGCACTCTGAAAGGAATGACTCATCATCATAGGCGTTCCCTGGAACCAGGATGACTTGCTTCCACATGAGTTCACAGATGTTTCAATGAAGGACCCGACGTTCCAGTCCTGAACTCCAATTGAAGGGTGGAAGATGCCTGTGTATGGATTTGTTTAATGTGTGGTGACCGTTGCACATCAGCCACCACTCGGGGCTTGACAGAGCTTGGCCTTTATCCAGTGACAAGGGTTGAACCAGGATGACTGGAGACCTGCTCTAGGGTGTATGCGGTTACAGGAGGATGCGAGGGGAAACAGACATAATACGAGGGGAAGAGTACATCCGTGATGGACCAGTATGAGATCAAAAAGAATGGAAATATAAGGGGAATATCTTTATCCGGGTGCCGGAGAGAAGGAAACCTAACTATATGCCCTCACCCAGTGGGAGACGTGAGCAAGGATAGCTGCGGGTTTGACAATACTACGGAAGGATGTGTCACTGGAATAAGCCCTGCCCGAACCGAACCCACACATTACACCTATCAAGGGCGAGGAGAATATTGTGTGGTAACTAGCCTGGGAACTTACAATTACGGAGGCTTGACTTGTAACATTACAATGCCTAACTTTTGCTTTACTCCCAGAATGTCGGTGTCAGTGGGAAGAGCACGCATGACGTATATACACGCCAGGAAGACAATGACATTAAACATAAGCGATGAGATGAAGCGAGATATTGATGATTACATGAAAGAGCAAGCACCACCAATTCCCCTGTTACTTGAAGATTTAACTGAGCTCAAAGGACCATTAAGAAATAACATTAAAAGATATTATGAGCTAAAGGATAAAAGCAAAAGAACTGGACAGTGAAATAAAGGATAACCTGAAAAACCTGCCTTGGTACTTGAGATTATACATACGTGGATAAGGATCCTTTCACATACACTAGTGGCAGTACAGATAGGAATAGCCTCGAGTTGGTTGGTGATGTCATGTAACAAGTGTGAGGCATATCCGAGTAAAGTTACAAGATAGGGATTAGAATTATATCCCATGTGTTAGTCCTAGTGCAGCAATAGTGGTGCTGATACTCCGGGGAGAATGTGCAGGCAAATACAAGAGACGCAGAGCGAAGACGTTGACCAAGGCTTGTAACCAAGAACGCAGAAAGCCTTTGTTATCAAACACAAAGACAGAACGAATACCTGATAATGAGTCGGGAGTGTCCCAATCCTATCGCCTGATCAACGAAACCGAGGCGGGAGACACACGAATCAAGACAGGATAAGGCAGGGAAAGGAAAATTGTTGTTCATGGTGAGACATTTTTAAGGGCTGGTCACCTAAAGCCTACGCAGTCCTCAAATTGATGTGGCATCCAATTGTGGTAATAATGGTAGTGGTAGGGATATATATCGTGATACAACTATATCTGCTGTGTAAGATCTGAGGGATATACAACCGCGTGGTTCTAGCCGAACAGCAAACAGCCTTGTTAACTATATAATGTAGGCATGATAGGGAGGCGAATGACTTTGTAACACATTAGGGAAACAACTAAGCCTCCCGAGCTTATGCTCTGTATGGACAAAAACAAATATAAGTGACGTGCCAATATCCTAGGGAAATGGTCAGGGGTAGTATGTAAACACTCTGCAAAAGATGGAACTATGAGCGATCCCAAGGATATGGACTTGATATCACCATTTCCAGCAGATAGCTCAGAACATATATGTGCTAAGCTGATTATTTAGAAATAATCAGGGACCAACAGGAGGGACTGAAAGGGCTGATTACAAATTGTAATTACAATTCATAATAATAATTGGGATGTTTTAAAATGGAGTTAACAGGTTTTTTAAGATGGATCCCACAGCCTGATTTTCAGACTGTGGGAAGCATGTGTGGGATGCCTTCCACAGAGGAGCAGATGTTCCAATTCATAGACCAAAGGCCTTAGGAGCCAGGCACAGACACAGATAACAGAATTTGAATTGTAGAAAAAGAATCATAACAACATGTATCGGGAATTACCAATTAAGGCATATAGAAGGCAGATTGGAGGAAGCACCCGACCAATCAATCATGTGTTAATCAATCAGCACGTATTAATTGTAACTTGCGTAATTACGTAATGCTATAATCTGAAATTGTATAAAATAAGATGTCTGTGGCAGTTTCTTTGAGCATTCCTTCAAGGATAACTCTCCTGCCGGTTTGTATCTTTTATTAATAAAAACTGCATTTACTTTAAGGCTAATGGACTCCGAGTGGTGGTTTGAAGTTAACCCTAACATGGTGCATATAGGTACCAACGACATACGTAAAAAACGGGATGAGATCCGACAAGCTGAATTTAAGGAGCTAGGAGTTAAATTAAAAAGTCGGACCTTAAAGATAGTAATCTCAGGATTGCTACCAGTGCCACGTGCTAATCAGAGTAGAAATAACAGGATAATTAAGATGAATACGTATATTGAGGAATGGTGCAAGAGGGAAGGATTCAAATTCCTGCGATATTGGAACCGGTTCTGGGGGAGGTGGGACCAGTACAAAACGGATGGTCTGCACCTGGGCAGAGCCGGAACTGATGTCCGAGGGGGAGTGTTTGCTAGTGCTTTTGGGGAGGGGTTAAACTAATATAGCAGGGGGATGGGAATCTATGCAGGGAGACAGAGGGAAGTAAAATGGGGGCAGAAGCAAAAGATAGAAAGGAGAAAAGTAAAAGTGGAGGGCAGAGAAATCCAAGGCAAAAATCAAAAAGGCCCACGTTACAGCATAATTCTAAAAGGGACAAAGAGTGTTAAAAAAACAAGCCTGAAGACTCTGTGTCTCAATGCAAGGAGTATTCGTAATAAGGTGGATGAATTAACCGCACAGGCAATTATTAACAAACATAATATAATTGGGATTACGGAGACATGGCTCCAGGAAGACCAAGGCTGGGAACTCAACATCCAGGGGTATTCAACATTCAGGAAGGAGAGACAGAAAGGAAAAGGAGGTGGGACAGCATTGCTGGTTAAAGAGGAAATGAACGCAATAGTAAGGAAGGACATTAGCTTTGATGATGTGGAATCTGTATGGGTAGAGCTGCGGAATACCAAAGGGCAGAAAACGTTAGCAGGAGTTGTGTACAGACCACCAAACAGTAGTAGTGAGGCTGGGGATGGCATCAAACAGGAAATTAGGGATGCATGCAATAAAGGTATAGCAGTTATCATGGCGACTTTAATCTACATATAGATTGGGCTAACCAAACTGGTTTCAATATTGTGGAGAAGGATTTCCTGGAGTGTATTAGAGATGGTTTTCTAGACCAATATGTCGAGGAACCTACTGGACAACTGGCCATCCTAGACTGGGTGTTGTGTAATGAGAGAGGACTAATTGAGTGACCATAATATGGTAGAATTCTTTATTAAGATGGAGAGTGAAACAGTTAATTCAGAGACTAGGGTCCTGAACTTAAGGAAAGATAACTTCCGATGGTATGACACGTGAATTGGCTAGGATAGACTGGCAAATGATACTTAAAGGATTGACAGTGGATAGGCAATGGCAGACATTTATAGATCACATGGATGAACTTCAACAATTGTACATCCCTGTCTGGAGTAAAAATACAACGGGGAATGTGGCTCAACTGTGGCTAACAAGGGAAATTAGGGAAAACATTCAATCCAAGGAAGAGGCATATAAATCAGCCAGAAAAAACAGCAAACCTGAGGACTGGGAGACATTTAGAATTCAGCAGAGGAGGACAAAGGGTTTAATTAGGAGGGGGAAAATTGAGTATGAGAGGAAGCTTGCAGGGAACATAAAAACTGACTGCAAAAGCTTCTATAGATATGTGAAGCGAAAAAGATTAGTGAAGACAAATGTAGGTTCCTTGCAGTCAGAATCAGGTGAATTTATAATGGGGAACAAGGAAATGGCAGACCAATTGAACAAATACTTTGGTTCTGTCTTCACTAAAGAAAACACAAATAACCTTCCAGAAATACTCGGGCTCCGAGGGTCTAGCGAGAAGGGGGAACTGGAGGGAATCCTTATTATTCAGGAAATAGTGTTAGGGAAATTGACGAGATTGAAGGCCGATATATCCCCAGGGCCTGATAGGTTGCATCCCAGAGTACTTAAGGAAGTGGCCCTAGAAACAGTGGATGCATTGGTGATCATTTTCTAACATTGTATTGACTCTGCATCAGTTCTTATGGACTGGAGGGTAGCTAATGTAACACCAATTTTAAAAATAGGAGGGAGAGAGAAAACAGGGAATTATAGACCGGTTAGCCTGACATCAGTGGTGGGGAAAATGTTGGAATCAATTATTAAAGATGAAATAGCAGCTCATTTGGAAAGCAGTGACAGGATCGGTCCAAGTCAGCATGGATTTATGAAAGCGAAATCATGCTTGACAAATCTTCTAGAATTTTTTGAGGATGTAACGAGCAGAGTGGACAAAGGAGAAACATAGAAACATAGAAAATAGGTGCAGGAGTAGGCCATTCGAGCCTGCACCGCCATTCAATGAGTTCATGGCTGAACATGCAACTTCAGTACCCCATTCCTGCTTTCTCGCCATACCCCTTGATCCCCCTAGTAGTAAGGACTACATCTAACTCCCTTTTGAATATATTTAGTGAATTGGCCTCAACAACTTTCTGTGGTAGAGGATTCCACAGGTTCACCACTCTCTGGGTGAAGAAGTTTCTCCTCATCTCGATCCTAAATGGCATGCCCCTTATCCTTAGACTGTGACCCCTGATTCTGGACTTCACCAACATTGGGAACATTCTTCCTGCATCTAACCTGTCTAAACCCGTCAGAATATTAAACATTTCTATGAGATCCCCTCTCATTTTTCTGAACTCCAGTGAATACAAGCCCAGTTGATCCAGTCTTTCTTGATATGTCAGTCCCGCCATCCCGGGAATCAGTCTGGTGAACCTTCGCTGCACTCCCTCAATAGCAAGAATGTCCTTCCTCAAGTTAGAAGACCAAAATTGTACACAATACTCCAGATGTGGCCTCACCAAGGCCCTGTACAACTGTAGTAACACCTCCATGCCCCTGTACTCAAATCCCCTTGCTATGAAGGCCAACATGCCATTTGCTTTCTTAACCACCTGATGTACCTGCATGCCAACCTTCGATGACTGATGTACCATGACACCCAGGTCTCGTTGCACCTCCCCTTTTCCTAATCTGTCACCATTCAGATAATAGTCTGTCTCTCTGTTTTTACCACCAAAGTGGATAACCTCACATTTATCCACATTATACTTCATCTGCCATGCATTTTCCCACTCACCTAACCTGTCCAAGTCACTCTGCAGCCTCATAGCATTCTCCTCGCAGCTCACACTGCCACCAGTTACCAATTCCCTTCATGTACAGACGCTCCCTGACCAGTCACGATTTCTCCCTCATTTCCACACACTCCCTGACCAGTTACCAATTCCCTTCATCTACAGAAGCTCCCTGACCAGTCACCATTTCTCCCTCATTTCCACATGCTCCCTGACTAGTCACCATTTCCACACGCTCCCTAACTAGTCACCATTTCTCCCTCATTTCCACACGCTCCCTGACTAGTCACCATTTCCACACGCTCCCTGACCAGTCACCATTTCCACACGCTCCCTGACCAGTCACCATTTCCACACGCTCCCTGACCAGTCACCATTTCCACACGCTCCCTGACCAGTCACCATTTCCACACGCTCCCTGACCAGTCACCATTTCCACACGCTCCCTGACCAGTCACCATTTCCACACGCTCCCTGACCAGTCACCATTTCCACAGCTCCCTAACTAGTCACCATTTCTCCCTCATTTCCACACGCTCCCTGACTAGTCACCATTTCCACACGCTCCCTGACCAGTCACCATTTCCACACGCTCCCTGACCAGTCACCATTTCCACACGCTCCCTGACCAGTCACCATTTCCACACGCTCCCTGACCAGTCACTATTTCTCCCTCATTTCCACACACTCCCTGACCAGTCACCATTTCTCCTTAATTTACAGACACTCCCTGACTTATCACCAATTCCCTTGAGCACATCGATCTCGGCTGACACTCCAGTGCAGTGATGAGGGAATGATGCTCTGTTGGAGGTGCCATATTTCGGATGGGACGTTAAACTGAGGCCCCGTCTGCTCTCTCAGGTGGTCATAAAAGATCCCATGGCACTATTTCGAAGAAGAGCCAGGGACTTCTCCCTGGTGTCCTGGCCAATATTTATCCCTCAATCAACATGACAAAAACAGATTATCTGATCATTATCACACTGCTGTTTGTGGGAGCTTGCTGTACTCAAGTTGGCTGCCTGCTGCGCTTCCCACACTACAACAGTGACTACACTCCAAAAGTAATTCACTGGCTGTAAAGCGTTTTGAGACTTCTGGTGGTCATGACCGGCACTATATAAATACAAGTCTTTCTTTCTTCTTTCTTTCTTGATTGACAGACGCTCCCTGACCAGTCTCCATTTCTCCTTCATTTACAGACGCTCCCTGACCAGTCACCATTTCTCCTTCATTTACAGATGCTCCCTGACCAGTCACCATTTAGCTGAAATTGTTGACGGTTCTCTCTCCTCAGGTACTGTCCCCCTCTCCCTCAAATCTGCCATCATCACTGCTCTTCTCAAAAAACTAACCCTCAATTCCCCTCCCCCCCCCCACCCGATCCTTGCAAACTACCGCCCCATCTCCAACCTCCCCTTGTTTGCAGACGACACTAAAATTGGCTGTGTGGTTGATAATGAAGAGGAAAGTCATGGGCTGCAGGAGGATATTAATCTACTGGTCAGGTGGGCAGAGCAGTGGCAAATTAAATTTAATTCAGAGAAGTCTGAGGTGATGCACTTTGGGAGGGATAATAAGGAAAGGGTATACACATTAAGCGGTAGGCCACTAAATAGTGTAGATGAACAAAGGGACCTTGGAATGCTTGTCTACAGATCCCTGAAAGTAGCAGGCCAGGTGGATAAGGTGGTTAAGAAAGCATACGGAATGTATGCCTTTATTGGTCAAGGCATAGAATATGAGAGCAGAGAGGTTATGCTTAAATTGAATAATACTTTGGTTAGGCCATAGCTGGGGTACTGCGTGCAGTTCTGGTCTGTATTGTAGGAAGGACGTGATTGCACTAGAGAGGGTGCAGAGGAGATTTACTAGGATGCTGCCTGGAATGGAGAATCTTAGTGATGAGGACAGATTGGATAGGCTAGGTTTGTTCTCATTGGAACAGAGGAGGTTGAGAGGAGACCTCATCGAGGTGTACAAAATGTTGAGGGGCCTGGACATAGTGGATAGTAAAGGTCTATTTCCATTGGTGGAGGGTGCTATTCCGAGAGGGCATAGTTTTAAGGTGGTTGGTGGAAGGTTTAGAGGGGATTTGAGAGGAGGCTTCTTTACGCAGAGGGTTGTGGGGATCTGGAACTCACTGCCTGGAAGAGTGGTGGATGCAGAAACCCTCACCACTTTTAAGAGATGGTTGGATGGGCACTTAAAGTGCTGTAACCTGCAGGGTTACGGACCTAGAGCTGGTAATTGGGATTAGATTAGACGACTTTTTGTTGGTCAGCACAGATATAATGGTAAGTACTGCAGGGAATAGAATACGGCCAGGGTGATCTCCTGGACTAGTTTCGATCGCCTGGATGGGTCGGAGAGGAATTTCCCAGATTTTTTTCTCCCTAAATTGGCCTGGGTTTCTATCTGGTTTTTGCCTCTCCCAGGAGATCACATGGCTCCGGTTGGGGTGGGGTGTAGATGTTTTTAGTATAAGGGGTGTTGCAGTGGTGTGGGGTGGACTGGTTGGGCTGGGTGCTCTTTGCCTTTCCGTCATTGTTCATGGGTTTGTATGTAACCTTTAGGGCTGCTGACCGAGGGCCGTGTGGCTCTTTGTCGGCCGGCGCAGACACGATGGGCCGAAATGGCCTCCTTCTGCACTGTAAATTTCGATGTTTCTATGTTGCTATGTTTCCTCTCCAAAGTCCGTCACCTCCCAGATCCGTGTCCACCTTTCCCACAATTCCATGTTTGAATCCCTCCAATCGGGTATCCGCGCCTGCCACAGTACCGAGACGGCTCTCATCAAAGTCACAAACCACGTCCTTTGTGACTGTGACAAAGGCAGACTAGCCCTCCTTGTCCTTCTTGACTTGTCTGCAGCCTTTGACACGGTTGACCACTCGAACCTTCCCCACCACCTCTCCACCATCGTCCAGCTGGGTGGGACTGCACTCGCCTGGTTCCATTCTTATCTCTCTAATCGTAGCCAGAGAATCTTCTGCAATGGCTTCTCTTCCCACTGTTGTTATCCCCATTGTTATCTCTGGTGTCCTCCAAGTATCTGTCCTTGGCCCCCTCCTATTTCTCATCTACATGTTGCCCCTTAGCGACATCATCTGAAAACACAGCATCAGTTTCCACATGTACGCTGACGGCACCCAGCTCTACCTCACTCCCACATCTCTCAACCCCTCCACGGTCCCTAAATTGTCAGTCTGCTTGTCCAACATCCAGTTCTGGATGAGCAGAAATTTTCTCCAATTGAATATTGGGAAGATCGAAGCCATTGTTTTCGGTCCCTGCCACAAACTCCGTTCCCTAGCCACTGACTCCATCCCTCTCCCCAACTTCTGTCTATGGCTGAACCAGACTGTTCGCAACCTTGGTGTCATATTTGACCCTGGAATGAGCTTTCGACCTCATATCCACAGCATAACGAAGACCCACTATTTCCACCTCCGTAGCATCACCCACCTCAACCCTTACCTCAGCTCATCCGCTGCTGAAGCCTCATCCTGACCAGTCACCATTATTCCTTCATTTACAGACACTCCCTGACCAGTCTCCATTTCTCCTTCATTTAGAGACATTCCCTGACCTGTCTGGATTTCTCCTTCATTCATTGACGCTCCCTCACCAGTTTCTATTTCTCTCTCATTTACAGACGCTCCCTGACTCACTTCCTCCCTGTCCCTGGAGTTTGCCGTGGTGCCGCTTTGTGGGCCTATCTGTTGTGGCTTTAAACAGATGAAACCCTGTGGGTTGGAGCAAACTCTGCAACATTTGGTAGTGAAATGGATTGATTCAGGACAGACAGCAGGGATTATTTCAGGAAATAACAGTGTAGTGAGACAGGAAATGCAGGGGATGTTGTGTAGATGGATTGTCAAAAGGTGTTTGATCAGGTGCCGGACAGGAGGTTTGTTCATCAAAATTAAGGCTCACGGTATTAAAGGGAGTGAGTGGGGCAGCGTGAAGAGGAAGTTGGGTTAAGGGCATAAAACAGAGAGTAGTGGTTAATGGATGTTCTTCAGACTGGAGGGATGTAAACAGTGGTATCCCTCGGGGTCGGTGTTGGGACCATTGCTCTTCTCAATATAGAGAAACGATCTGGGCTAGGGTCTAAGAACAGAAGGATATAAGAATTAGGAGCAAGTGTACGTGACTCGGCCTCTCGAGCCTGCTCCGCCATTCAATAAGATCATGGCTGATCTTCTACCTCAACTCCACTTTCCTGCACTGTCCCCATATCCCTCAATATCCAAAAATCTATTGATCTCTGTCTTGATTATACTCAAAGACTGAGTCTTCATATCCCTTTGGGGTAAAAAATTCCAAAGATTCACCATCCTCTGAGTGAAGAAGTTTCCCCTCAATTCAGTCCTAAATAGCCGACCCCTTATTCTGAGTCTGTGAGCCCTGGTTCTCGACTCCCCAGTCAGGGAAAACATCCTCCCTGCATCTACCCTGTCAAGCCCTGTAAGAATTTTATATGTTTCAATGCGATCACATCTCATTCTTCTGAACTCTAGAGAATATAGGCCTTGTCTACTCAATCTCTCCTTATTGGACAATCCCCCCATTCAATACTGAATAGCTGGGGCCCAAGCACCAATCCTTGCAGCACCTCACTAGTAACAGCCTGCCATGCCGAAAATTACCGTTTATTTGTTTTCTGCCCGTTAACCAATCCTAAATCCAAGCTTGTATATTACCCCCAATCCCATGAGCCCTAATTGTGTTTAATAACCTCTTGCGTGGCACCTTATCGAATGCTTTCTGAAAATCCAAATACACCATATCCACTGGTTCCCCCTTATCTATTCTATTAGTTACAATCTCAAAAACCTCGAACAGATTTGTCAAACATGATTTCCCTTTCATAAATCCATGTCGACTCTGCCCAATTCTATTACTATTTTCCAATTGCCCTGCTCCCACATCCTTAATATTAGATTCTAGCATTTTCCCTCCGACTGATGTCAGGCTAACTGGTCTGTAAGTTCCCCATTTTCTCTCTCCCTCCTTTCTTAAATAGCGGGGTTACATTAGCTTCCTTCCAATATGCGGGAACCTTTCTGGAATCTATGGAATTTTGGATGACGACAGCCAATGCATCCATTATCTCAATGGCCACCTCCTTCAAAACCCTAGGATGTAGGCCATCGGGTCAAGATCAAAATCTCCAGATGATGCCAAAAGATGGACCATGGCCAACTGTGAAGGGGCTGTAAGTGACTTCAGTGTGAACACACAGGTTAGTAAATGGGGCAGGTAAATGGCAAATGAAATTTAATGCAGAGAAATGTGATGATAGATTTTGGGAGAAAATGTACATTAAATGGTAAAACTTTAACAAGAGTAGCAGAGTAGAAAGATTTAGGGTTGTAAGATTCTAGCTAATGTCTTGCCTTATTAATTAGGTTCAAGAGTCCAGTGTCAGGAACTTTAATATCTTACTAAGAAATACAAGATGAGCAGATTCTCCGTCCTCTACCGTACCTTATATTGATCCATCAATCAGAGTAAAGATACAAGTCCCGCGTGTCCACAGTAACTGACACCAGGTCAGCCCGCTGGATGGAACCTCGGGCACCCTGAGCTTGATCTCCGATGTCTCCAGTCTCGACTGCCCTCTTACATCAGTCTCCCCTCACTTTTATCCCCTGCACTGATCCACCTCTGGCACCGGACTCTTCTTTGTTTTCTCTGCTGGGTTTGGGCAGGAAGTGAGGAAAAGACAGCTGGAATTTCTCTAATCTGTGATTTACAAGGTCACTTTCCCTGGTTCCCAGCAGTTACTTTTCTCAGTCATTTTCTCTTTATCCCTAAACTCCCCTGCTTGCTGTTCATTACTTTATTTCAGATTGTTTCAGTTATAGGTATAAACATCACATATTATAATCTAATCTATTCTATTACTCACTCTGGTTTAAGTTTATATTGCAGTTAATAACAGAAAAACCCTGTCCTTTCCCCGATCAGATTACAACCAGTTGATTCAGTAAATGGAATGTCTTATCAGTGTTGTCATAGCAACCTGTCGACAGTGAAGGCCTATTTGAGTTTCTAACTCAGACTAAACCTCTATTTCCCACAATACACATTAATCAGCTATTTGATGTCAACATATTTTAGCCATGTTATGTTAATAACTCTAAAACCTACAAGGAGTTCAGATACACAAATCTTTAAGTTGATAAATTGGTTAAAAAGCACATGGGATCCTAGGTTTTATAAATAGGGGTGTGGAGTACAAAAGGGTAAACCTGCACAAATCATTGGTTAGGCTGCAGTTCGAATATTGTGTCAGGTTTTGGGGATCTTACACCAGGAAGGATGTTGAGGTCATGGAGAGGGTGCAGAGAGATTCACTGAGATGGTACCAGGGAAGAGAGGCTTTAGTTATCAGGGGAGATTGGAGAAACTGGGGCTCTTTTCATTAGAACAAAGGGGAATTGGAGATCTGAGGGAGCTGTTCAAAGTTGATCAGATAAATGAGGATAAACTATTTCCACCAGTCGGTGAGTCAGTAACTCGAGGGCATCAAATTCAAATCATCACCAAAACGTTCAGATCCAGGGAGGAACTGTCGAGCACCAACAATGTTCGGGACACTCACTGTCCCTCTGGATCTGTGTCCAGGGGCGGAACTGATGGGTTTCTCATATCTTTTAATTACAGTTAAATGTTGTTCTCATGGAAGTGATGGATGTCAGTGCCGTGGAATGGGGTATTCTGAGCACCAAGTGTCTGCCTGAAGCATTCTTCAGTCAGGTGTAGCACGGGTTAGATACAGAGTAAAGCTCCCTCTACACTGTCCCATCAAACACTCCCAGGGCAGGCACAGCACAGGGCTAGATACAGAGTAAAGCTCCCTCTACACTGTCCCATCAAACACTCCCAGGGCAGGAACAGCATGGGTTAGATACAGAGTAAAGCTCCCTCTACACTGTCCCATCAAACACTCCCAGGGCAGGTACAGCACGGGTTAGATACAGAGTAAAGCTCCCTCCACACTGTCCCATCAAACACTCCCAGGGCAGGTACAGCACGGGTTAGATACAGAGTAAAGTTCCCGCTACACTGTCCCCATCAAACACTCCCAGGGCAGGTACAGCACAGGTTAGATACACAGTAAAGTTCCCGCTACACTGTCCCCATCAAACACTCCCAGGGAAGTGTCGATGGAACTATATTCTGTATGTAAATTAGACTCTAGTCCCTGCCCCAGGAATCCCAGAGGTTGACAAGAGGTTCTCTGACTGATAAAAACTTTTAACATAAGCTATGATCCTGTTGAATGGCGTAGCAGGCTCGATTGGCCGTATGGCCTACTCCTGCTCCGAATTCTTCTGTTCTTATCAAATATCCTGTTGCCCGGCACTGACCTCCATCATCTCGATGAGCACAAAGATTCACCTAAAAGTAACACAAACCCATCAATTGCTCCCCAACACAGGTACTGAGGGACAGAGAGTGTCCGGGACACTGACATTTCTCACTCAGTAAGGTATAAATTGATCCTGTACCTCTCCCCATTAATCCTGGGCTCCACACGGGCCGAACCCTGCTCCTGTTTCCCTTCCTGTAACAGCACTGAGCTCAACCCAGCCCATAATGAGCAGGGCTCAGGGAGGTTGGTTGCTGGGCAGTGCAGTGATGTCATAAAGCAGGGCCATTCAGCCCAGCGGGTCCTCTCCTTGTCCCTTTAAAGGTGGAGAGCTGGGACATCCTGTCTCAACACACATCCCCCTGTTCATACTGAGAATCCCCAGGGAAGGCCCAAGGCCCAGAGTGGAACACAAGGGGGAAAGAGGAGGAGAGAAGGGGAGGTAAGTCAAGGAGTAGGGACTGAGGGCCACCAAGCTAAAGTTTTAGAGCCTATAGACTTCAGGAGGGGAAGACTGAGTTCAATTGATTTATGATACCAGGGCGAGAACAAGGCACAAGGTACTTTGCATTAATTCCCTGCTCTCCTCTCCACCCCCGAGGGTGCTGACTCTGGCTGGGTTCAGTTCTACACTCACTGGTTCCCCTCCCTCTCCTCCCCCTGAAGGTGCTGACTCTGGCTGGGTTCAGTTCTACACTCACTGGTTCCCCTCCCTCTCCTCTCCCTGAAGGTGCTGACTCTGGCTGGGTTCAGTTCTACACTCACTGGTTCCCCTCCCTCTCCTCCCGAGGGTGCTGACTCTGGCTGGGTTCAGTTCTACACTCACCAGTTTCTCTCCAATATGTGACCCATGTGCCCAATCTCCATGAGTGAACCTCAACAGTGAGTGTCGACAGGCTATTCCACTGCCCTTCCCTGAGGCCTCACACGTGCATTCTCCAGCAGGGTCACAGGACCCTCCTCCCAATGGCTCAGTGGGTAAAGACACTGACCGATGTGACTGAGTCATATTAACAGGAGGGACCCAGGTTTAATCCCTTCTGCATATCCCCACCTTCTAATCCCCTGGAAAATGAGTTTACAAAAGTCATCACTGCAAGTAGGAACATAGGAGCATGAGAAGGCCATTCAGCCCCTTGAGCCTGTTCTGCCATTCAATAAGATCAAGGCTAATTTTGTGCTTCAACTTCACTTTCCCACCCTATCCCCGTATCCTTTAATTCCTTAAGTGTCCATACATCTATCTCAGCCCTGAATATACTCACAGACTGAACATGCACAGCTCTCTGGGGCAGAGAATCCCAAAGATCCACAACCCTCTGAGTGAGGAAGTTTCTTCTCATCTCAGTCCAAAATGTCCGAGCCCTTATTCTGTGACTATGACCCTGAGTTCTAGACTCTCCAGCCGGGGAAACAACCTCTCAGCATTTGTGTGAGGAAGTGCTTCCTGACATCACCCTGAACGGCCGAGCTTTCATTTTCTTAAACGTTCTGTCCCCTTCACCAGAGGAAATCGCTTCTCTCTATCTACCCCATCAACGCCTTTAATCATCTTAACACCCCAATTAGATCCCCCTTATTCTTCTATATTCTTCTATATTCTGGGGAATACAAGCCTAGTCTCTGCAATCTGGCTTCATAATTTAAAAAGTAATCACAGCATAGATATTCTGATCAGACAGTTCGAGTTTCTCTGGAACATTCTTTCCTCCGAAGCTGTAGAATTAGTTCCACTCCCCTGCTCTTACCCCATAACCCGGTATTTTTTTCCAACTCAAGTACTGATCTCTTTTGAAAGTTACGATTGAATCTGCTTCCACCACCCTTTCAGGCAGTGTGCTCCAGGTCATAACATCTCGCTGCTTCATTTTTCCCTTCATGTACAATCTGGTTCATTTGCCAATCACTTTAAATCTGAGTCTCTGGTTACTGATCCTCCTGACACTGAAAACTGTGTCTGCTTATTAAGAGTGTTGGTGGGCTGGAGGAGTTTACAGAGATAGGGAGGGGTGAGGCCTTGGAGGGATTAGAACAAGAGGATGAGAATGTTAAAGGCTGAAGCCACCAGCCGTCTCCCCCAGTGCAGAATATGACTCACTAACAGGAAGGATGTTACTTTAACTACGACACATGTATAATGGGGGAATTAATAATTAATAATGGGGAACAGGGAAATGACAGAGACATTGAACAAATATTTTGTATCGGTCTTCACGGTAGAGGACACTAAAAACATCCAATAGTGGATACTTAAGGAAGTGGTCCTAGAAATAATGGATGCATTGGAGATCATTTTCCAACAGTCTATCGACTCTGGATCAGTTCCTATGGACTGGAAGGTAGCTAATGTAACACCACTTTTTAAGAAAGGAGGGAGAGAGAAAAAGGGGAATTATAGACCGGTTAGGCTGACATCAGTGGTGGGGAAAATGTTGGAATCAATTGTTAAAGATGAAATAGCAGCTCATTTGGAAAGCAGTGACAGGATCGGTCCAAGTCAGCATGGATTTATGAAAGGGAAATCATGCTTGACAAATCTTCTAGAATTTTTTGAGGATGTAACTGAGAGAGTGGACAGGGGAGAACCAGTGGATGTGGTGTATTTGGACTTTCAAAAGGCTTTTGTCAAGGTCCCACACAAGAGATTGTTGTGAAAAATTAAAGCACATGGTATTGGGGGTAATGTATTGACGTGGATAGAGAACTGGTTGGCAGACAGGAAGCAGAGAGTCGGGATAAACGGGACCTTTTCAGAATGGCAGGCAGTGACTAGTGGGGTACCGCAGGGCTCAGTGCTGGGATCCCAGCTATTTACAATACATATCAATGATTTAGATGAAGGAATTTAGTGCAATATCTCCAAGTTTGCAGATTACACTAAGCTGGGTGGCGGTGTGAGCTACGAGGAGGATGCCAAGAGGCTGCAGGATGACTTGGACAGGTTAGGTGAATGGGCATATGCATGGCAGATGCAGTATAATGTGGATGAATGTGAGGTTATCCACTTTGATGGCAAAAACACGAAGGCAGAATATTATCTGAATGGCGAGAGATTAGGAAAAGGGGAGGTGCAACGAGATATGGGTGTCATGGTACATCAGTCATTGAAAGTTGGCATGCAGGTACAGCAGGTGGTGAAGAAGGCAAATGGCATGTTAGCCTTCATAGCTAGGGGATTTGAGTATAGGAGCAGGAAGATCTGACTGCAGTTGTACAGGGCCTTGGTGAGGCCTCACCTGGAATATTGTGTTCAGTTTTGGTCTCCTAATC
The DNA here is from genome assembly GCF_044704955.1 of Pristiophorus japonicus. NCBI lineage: Eukaryota > Metazoa > Chordata > Chondrichthyes > Pristiophoridae > Pristiophorus > Pristiophorus japonicus. The sequence continues at coordinate 426,937 of NW_027254372.1, forward strand.
TGAGGAAGGACGTTCTTGCTATTGAGGGAGTGCAACAAAGGTTCACCAGACTGATTCCTGGGATTGCAAGACTGAAATATGAGGAGACACTGGATCGACTGGGCCTGTATTCACTGGAGTTTATAGAATGAGAGGGGATCTCATAGAAACTTATAAAATACTGACGGGCTGGACAGGTTAGATGCAGGAAGAATGTTCCCGATGTTGGGGAAGTCCAGAACCAGGAAGACACAGTCTAAGGATAAGGGGTAAGCCATTTAGGACCGAGATGAGGAGAAACCTCTTCACTCAGAGAGTTGTTAACCTGTGGAATTCTCTACCGCAGAGAGTTATTGATGCCAGTTCATTGGATATATTCAAGAGGGAGTTAGATATGGCCCTTATGGCTAAAGGGATCACGGGGTATGGAGAGAAAGCAGGAAAGGGGTACTGAGGTGATGATCAGCCATGATCTTATTGAATGATGGTGCAGGCTCGAAGGGCCGAATGGCCTACTCCCGCACCTATGTTCTATGTTTCTATAATCAAGGGGCTATAGGTCGGGAGGAACTTAATACTATCACTAAAGAAGTAGTACTCGGTAAAATAATGGGACTAAAGATGGACAAGTCCCCTGGACCTGATGGCTTACATCCTAGGGTCTTAAAAGAAGTGGCTGCAGAGATAGTGGATGCATTGGTTGTAATCTACTAAAATTCCCTGAATTCTGGGGAAGTCCCAGTGGACTGGAAAACGGCAAATGTAACGCCCCTATTTAAAAAAGGCAGACAGAAAGCAGGAAACTATAGACCAGTTAGCCTAACATCTGTCGTTGGGAAAATGCTGGAATCCATTATTAAGGAAGCAGTAGCAGGATGTTTGGAAAAGCATAATTCAGTCAGCGTGGTATTATGAAAGGGAAATCATGTTTCACAAATTTGCTGGAGTTCTTTGAGGATGTAATGAGCAGAGTGGATAAGAGGGAACCAGTGGATGTGGTGTATTTCAATTTCCAGAAGGCATTCGTTAAGGTGCTACATAAAAGGTTACTGCACAAGATAAAAGTTCACAGGCCATTTTCCGGTTGGCAAAGAGTGACTATTGGGTGCCGCAGGGATCGATGCTGAGGTCTCAACTATTTACAATCTCTATCAATGACTTGGATGGAGGGACCGAGTGTAATGTAGCTGAGTTTACTGATGATACAAAGATGGGTGGGAAAGCAAATTGTGAGGAGGACACAAAAAATCTGCAAAGGGACATAGAGAGGCTAAGTGAGTGGGAAAAAATTTGGCAGATGGAGTATAATATGGGAAAATGTGAGGTTATCCACTTTGGCAGAAAAAATAGAAAAGCAAATTATAATTTAAATTAAGAAAAACTGCAACGTGTTGCAGTACAGAGGGACCTGGGTGTCCTTGTGCATGAAACAAAAAAAGTTAGTATTCAGCGACAACAAGTGATCAGGAAGGCAAATGGAATGTTGGCCTTTATTGCAAGGGGGAGAGAGTATAAAAGCAGAGAAGTGCTGCTGCAACTGTACAGGGTATTGGTAAGGCCACACCTGGAGTACTGTGTACAATTTTAGTCTCCGTATTTAAGGAAGGATATACTTGCATTGGAGGCTATTCGGAGAAGGTTCACGAGGTTGATTCTGGAGATGAGAGGGTTGACTTATGAAGATAGGTTCCGTAGGTTGGACCTATAGACATTGGAGTTCAGAAGAATGAGAGGGGACCTTATCGGAACATATAAGTTAATGAGGGGGCTTGACAAGGAGAATGTAGAAAAGATATTTCCACTCATAGGGGAAACTAAAACTCGGGGACATAGTCTCAGAATATGCGGCTGCCCATTTAAAACTGAGATGAGGAGGAATTTCTACTCTGAGGGTTGTAAATCTATGGAATTCTCTTCCCCAGAGAGCTGTGGAGGCTGGGTCATTGAATATATTTAAGGCGGAGATAGACAGACTTTTGAGCGGTAAGGGAGTAAAGGGTTATGGGAGCGGGCAGGGAAGTGGAACTGAGTCCATGATCGGATCAGCCATGATCTTATTAAATGGCAGAGCAGGCTCGAGGGGCCAAATGACCTACTCCTGCTCCTATTTCTTATTTTCTTAGGTAATCAATCTCTGTCTGTTTCAAACAGTGACATGGAAAGAGGAAATTGAATGACCTTTAAATGGTCCACTTGACACTGAAATGTCTGAAACTCATAATAGGAACTCTAGGGAAACAAAATACTGACAAATGGTAAACTGTTTGGTTGACAAAAGAAATCCCATATAACTTTTAAAAAATAAATTGTTTAACAGAGGTTTACACAGACTCACCTGACTGGCCGACTCAGGATCCATCCCCCAAGCCCCGCGATTGGTTGCAGAACACGCTGCTCCCTGGGCCCGCCCACCTCTGAGCTCTCTTCCTGTTGGTTCCCAGGGCAATCAATCACCACTCGGCAACATTACGCTGCCAGATGAAGTTGAGGGGCTCAGAGGAAGAAATAAAATGAGGCCGTGAATCTGAGTTAAGAAATAAAATTAGAGAAGCATGATTAAATTTATAAACAATACTACTTAAAATTAATTCAACTGAATTGTTGCAATTAATATATTCCTTTTGGGCCAAGTGGGAAACAAGTGATGTGTGGGCTGTGCAGAGTGTCTGTGCCTGGTTACACAGCGTGTCCCTGGCTCTCCGCTCCAAGTGCACATGTTTCAGCTCACATCCAACTGACAGGATAAACCTCACCCATCTAAACCCCATCACACAAATATCAGCATTTGAAGTTTAGTTATGCTAAACCTTTATAAACACTGGTTAGGCCTCAGCTGGCGCATTGTGTTCAATTGTGGGCACCACACTTTCGGAAGGATGTCTACACCTTAGAGAGGGTGCAGAAGAGATTTACTAGAATGGTACCAAGGATGAAGGGCCTCAGTTATGTGGAGATACTGGAGAAGCTGCGGTTATTCTCCTTGGAGCAGAAACATAGAAAACATAGAAACATAGAAAATAGGTGCAGGAGTAGGCCATTCGGCCCTTCGAGCCTGCACCGCCATTCAATGAGTTTATGGCTGAACATGCAACTTCAGTACCCCATTCCTGCTTTCTCGCCATATCCCTTGATCCCCCTAGTAGTAAGGACTACATCTAACTCCTTTTTGAATATATTTAGTGAATTGGCCTCAACAACTTTCTGTGGTAGAGAATTCCACAGGTTCACCACTCTCTGGGTGAAGGAGTTTCTCCTCATCTCGGTCCTAAATGGCTTACCCCTTAGCCTTAGAAAAGTTTAAGAGAAGATTTCATCAAGGTGTTCAAAATCATGAACAATTTTAATAGACTAAATAAAGAGAAACACTTTCCAGAGGCAGAAGGGTTGGTAACCTGAGGAGACAGAATAAGGTGATTGACAAAAGAAGCAGAGGCGACATGAGGAAAAACATTTTATGAGCGAGTTGTTGCAATCTGAAATGCACTGCATGAAATGATGGTGGAAGCAGATTCAATAGTACCTTTCAAAAGTGAATTGTATAAATACTGAAGGGAAGATATTGGGAAAGATCAGGAGGGTGGAACTAATTGGATAGCTCTACCATCGAGGTAACAAGGAGGGTCGATGAGGGTTGTGCATGTTATGTAGTCGATATGGATTTTAGCAAAGCTTCTGATAAGGTCACACATGGTAGACAAAGGTAAAAACCCATGGGATCCAGGGCAAAGTGGCAAGTTGGATCCAAAATTGGCTCAGAGTCAGGAAGCAAAGAGTAATGGCCGATGGGTGTTTTTGTGACTAGAAGGCTGTATACAGTGGCGTTCCGCAGTGCTCAGTACTAGGTCCCTTGCTTTTTGTGGTATAGATCAATGTTTTGAACTTGAATGTAGGAGGTATGACGAAGAAGTTTGCAGATGATACAAAAATTGGCCGTGTGGTTGAAAATGAAGAAAAAAGCTGTAGACTGCAGGAAGATATCAATGGACTGGTCAGGTGTGCAGAACGTGGCAAATGGAATTCAATCCAGAGAAGTGTGAGGCAATGCATTTGGGAAGGGCTAACAAGACAATGCAATATACAATAAATAGTAGGACATTGAGAAGTGTAGAGGAACAGAGGGACCTTGAAATGCATGTCTACAGATCCCTGAAAATAGCAGGCCAGGTAGATAAGGTGGTTCAGAAGGCATTTGGGATACTTGCCTTTGTTAGCCAAGGCATAGCCTACAAGAGCAGGGTTATGCTTCAACTGTACAAAACACTAGTTAGGCCACAGCTAGAGTACTGCGTGCAGTTCTGGCCACAACATTACAGGAAAGATGTGATTGCACTCGAGAGGGTGCAGAGGAGATTCACGAGGATGTTGCCTGGACTGGAGAATTTTGGCGATGAGGAAAGATTGGATAGGCCAGGTTTGTTTTCTTTGGATTGGAGAAGGCTGAGGGGAGACCTAATTGAGGAGTATAAATTATGGGGGGGCCTAGATAGAGTGGATAGGAAGGACCTAATTCCCTTAATAGAGGGGTCAATAACTGGGGGGGCATAGATTTAAAGTAATTGGTCGAAGGTTTAGAGGGGATTTGATGAGAAATGTTTTCACGCAGAAGGTTGTAGGGGTCAGGAACTCACTGCCTGAAAGGGTGGTAGAGGCAGAACCCCTCACCACGTTTATAAAGTACTTGGATATTCACCTGAAGTGTTGTACCCAGAAGGCTATGGCCCAAGAGCTGGAAAGTGGGATTAGGCCGGATAGCTCTGTGTCGGCCGGCAGGGACACGATGGGCCGAATGGCCTCCTTCTGTGCTGTCAATGGCTCTGATTCTATGATGTCACAGGTCTCACCAGCAACCGCGCTGCATGATGGGTGATTGACAGCCGAGTCCACGCATGCGCACGCAGAACCGCGTCCGGCACAGTGGCCCCTCTCGGTCGCTATCGGTAATAACCGCGCAGGCCCAGAGAACAGCAACCGCCCCTCCCCCACACTCGGTGATCCGCCTGCGCGCTCAGATCCTGTGGTGCGGAGTCGGCACGGGGCCTTCCGGAGAAGATTGACGGGAGCTTCCACCAATGGAGCGAGCAGGGCAGGAGGAGCTTCCGACCAATGGGGAGCAAGGGGCGGTGCTGGAGGAGCTTCCGACCAATACAGAGCGAGTCGGCGGCGCGTCCTCCAACCAATCGGGGAGCCCGAGGGGAGGGACTTTGTGTTGTCCATTGTTAAGGGCCTGGGGCTAGGGGAGGCTGTGGGCCTTTATTGCCCTTATTGGACACAAGGCTCTAGGGCTTACAACCCACTGGCTCAGATTTTAATGTAGACTTTTTAAATTCATGAATAAAAGCAGACAAACCCCGTGCTTCTGTGGAATTTAATATTTGAGACTAAAAATAGTATTTTTTCCCCTCTCCGGAATTTGTTACTCATCAGAGCATTATAAACAACATTTGACACCGGGTACAAACCAAGCATAAGGAGGAAAGATGGGAGTGGATATATGGGAGTGGAGCCAGAGAACTGGAGGATTGGAAATATTACACCCCTGTTTATAAAAGGGGAGAGGGCTAAACCTGGTAACTATAGGCCAATCACTCTAACGTCAGTGGTGGGTGAATGACTAGAGACCATTGTCAAGGACAAAATGAATTCTCACGAGGGGAAGCATGGGTTAATAAGGGGCCCACATTATGGATTTGTTAAAGACAAATCGTGTCTGACTAACCTGATTGAGGTTTTTGATGAAGTAACAGAGGGTTGACAAAGGTGGTGCAGATGTTGTTGTGTATTTGGACTTTCAAAAGGCATTTGATAAAGGACCACATAAGTGAGGTAATCGGAAAAAAGAAGCACAGGGAATGAAAGGGATGATGGTAAATTGAGTATATCATTGGTTAAGGGATAGGCGGCAGAGAGTAGTGCTGAATGGATAGGTTTCTGACTGGAGGGAAGTATGCGGTGGGGTTCCCAGGGGTTGGTATTAGCAGTATTGCTTTCCTTGTTATATATAAATGACCTAGACTTGTGTATGGGTGTACAATTTCAAAGTTTACGGAGGATACAAAATTTGGCAACATTGTAAATAGTAAGCATGATAGTAGCAGGCGTCAGGAGGACATAGACAGACCGGTGAAATGGTCAGACACATAGCAGATGCAATGGAATGCGGATAAGTGTGAAGTGATGCACTTTTGGAGAAACAACATGGCGAGGTAGTATAATCTAACTGGCCATATTTGGAGGGGGTGCAAGACAGAGGGACCCGGGGTTGCACATTCACAAATCATTGAAAGTGCAACAGCAAGTTGGTAAGGTGGTTCAGAAAGTGTATGGGATACTTGGCTTTACAAATAGGGCCATTGAATACAAAAGCAAGGAAGTTACACTAAACCTTTGCAAATCACTAGTTAAGATCATAGGACAGCAGTTGGCCATTCAGCCCCTCGAGCCTGTTCTGCCATTCAATGAGATCAGGGCTGATCTGCGACCTAACTCTACACACCCATCTTTGGCCCATATCCCTTAATGCCTTTGGTTAAAAAAAGCCATCAATCTCAGGTTTAACAATTGATCTAGCATCAATTGCCATTTGCAGAAGAGTTTTCCAAACTTCTACCACCCTTTGTGTGTAGAAGTCTTTATTAATTTCACTCCTGAAAGGACTGGCTCTAATTTTTAGACTAACCCCCTCCCCCTCATCCTAGACTCCACAACCTGCAGAAATAGTTTCTCTCTATCTACCCTATCTGTTCCCCTTAATATCCTGAACACTTCGATCAGTTCATCCCTTAACCTTCCAACTTCTAAGGAACAAAACCATAATTTGTGTAATCTTGTAACTTAACGCTTGGAGTCCGGCTATCATTCTGGTAAACCTACACTGCGCTCCCTCGAAGACCAATCTATTTTTCCCAAGGTGTGGTGCCCAGAACTGCTCACAGTGCTCCAGGTGTGGTCTAACCAGGGCTCTGTACAGCTGCAGGGTTTTAGCCTCAGCTGGAGCCTTGTGTACAGTTCAGGGCACCACACTTTAGGTAGGATGACACGGCCTTGGAGAGGGTACAGAGGAGGTTTACCAGGATGTTACCAGGGATGGGGGAATTCAGTTATGTGGAGAGACTGGAGAAGCTGGGATTGTTCCCCTTAGAGCAGAGAAGGTTAAGAGGAGACCTAATAGAGATATTAAAGATTATGAGGGGTTATGATAGAGCAAGTCGGGAGAAACTGTTGCCTCTGGCAAAAGGGTCGGTAACCAAAGGTCACAGATTTAAAATAATTGCCACAATAACGAGAGAGGAATTGTTTTCACACAGAGGGTGGTTAAGGACTGGAATGCACCATCTGAAAGGATAATGGATTCAGGTTCCATAGGAACTTCCAAACAGCAATTGGACGTGTGCTTGAAGAGGACGAGATTACAGGGTTATGGGGATAAAGCTGGGGTGGGGGACTAAATTGGACAGCTCTTTTAAAATGGCAGCACAGACATGAAGGGCCGAAGCTTCATGTTCTGCAGGATGCTATGATCAGTGTGAACACGCTGGTGTCTCTTAACGCTCTCACAGCTTTTAAAGCACTTCCCACAGTCAGAACATTTCAACGGTCTCTCGATAGTGTGAACAAGCTGGTGTGACAGGAGGGTGGATAGCTGAGTGAATCACTTCCCACACACGGAGCAGGTGAGCGGCCTCTCCCCAGTGAGAGCTCGCTGGTGCACCTTCAGCTCCCTGACACTTTTAAAGCTCTTCCCACAGTCGGAACATGGACATAAGAACATAAAAAATAGATGCAGGAGTAGGCCGTAAGGCCCCTCGAGACTGCTCCGCCATTTAATAAGATCATAGAAACAAAGAAAATAGATGCAGGAGTAGGCCATTCAGCCCTTAAAGCCTACGCCACCATTCAATAAGATCATGGCTGATCATTCACCTCAGTACCCCTTTCCTGCTTTCTCTCCATACCCCTTGATCCCCTTAACCGTAAGGGCCATATCTAACTCCCTCTTGAATATATCCAATGAACTGGCATCAACAACTCTCTGCAGCAGGGAATTCCACAGGTTAACAACTCTCTGAGTGAAGAAGTTTCTCCTCATCTCAGTCCTAAACGGCCTGCCCCTTATCCTAAGACTGTGTCCCCTGGTTCTGGACTTCCCCAACATCGGGAACATACTTCCCGCAGCTAGCCTGTCCAGTCCAGTCAGAATCTTATATATTTCGATGAGATCCCCTCTCATCCTTCTAAACTCCAGTGAATAAAGGCCCAGTTGATCCAGTCTCTCCTCATATGTCAGTCCAGCCATCCCTGGAATCAGTCTGGTGAACCTTTGCTGCACCCCCTCAATAGCCAGAACGTCCTTCCTCAGATTAGGAGACCAAAACTGAACACAATATTCCAGGTGGGGCCTCACCAAGGCCCTGTACAATTGCAGCAAGACTTCCCTGCTCCTATACTCAAATCCCCTTGCTATGAAGGTCAACATACCATTTGCCTTCTTCACCGCCTGCTGTACCTGCATGCCAACTTTCAATGACTGATGAACCATGACACCCAGGTCTCGTTACATCTCCTCTTTTCCTAATCTGTCGCCATTCAGATAATATTCTGCCTTCGTGTTTTTGCTCCCAAAGTGGATAACCTCACATTATATTGCATCTGCCATGTATTTGCTCACTCGCCTAACCTGTCCAAGTCACCCTGCAGCCTCTTCGTGTCCTCCTCACAGCTCACACCGCCACCAAGTTTAGTGTCATCTACAAACTTGGAGATATTACACTCAATTCCATTATCCAAATCATTAATATATATTGTAAAGAGCTGGGGTCCCAGCACTGAGCCCTGCGGCACTCCACTAGTCACTGCCTGCCATTCTGAAAAGGACCCATTAATCCTGACTCTCTGCTTCCTGCCTGCCAACCAGTTCTCTATCCACGTCAGTACATTACCCCCATCATGGCTGATCCGATCATGGACTCAGGTCCACTTCCCTGCCCTCTCCCCATAACCCCTTATTCCCTTATCGGTTAAGAAACTGTCTATCTCTGTCTTCAATTTATTCAATGTCCCAGCTTCCACATCTCTCTGAGGCAGTGAATTCCACAGATTTACAACCCTCTAAGAGAAGAAATTCCTCCTCATCTTAGAATAAGGGGCCACCCATTTAAAACTAATATTATGCCCTCGAGTTCTAGTCTCCCATATCAGTGGAAACATCCTCTCTGCATCCACTTTGTCAAGCCCCCTCATAATCTTATACGTTTCGATAAGATCATCTCTCATTCCTCTGAATTCCAATGAGTAGAGGCCTAACCTACTCAACCTTTCCTCATAAGTCAAACCCCTCATCTCCAGAATCAACCTAGTGAACCTTCTCTGAACTGCCTCCAAAGCAAGTATATCCTTTCGTAAATATGGAAACCAAAACTTCATGAAGTATTCCAGGTGTGGCCTCACCAATACCCTGTACGACTGTGGCAAGACTTCCCTGCTTTTATACTCCATCCACTTTGCAATAAAGGCCAAGATTCCATTGGCCTTCCTGATCACTTGCTGTACCTGCATACTAACCTTTTGTGTTTCATGCACAAGTACCTCCAGGTCCGCTGTACTTCAGCACTTTGCAATCTTTCTCCATTTAAATAATAACTTGCTCTTTGATTTTTTTTTCTGCCAAAGTGCATGACCTCACACTTTTCAACATTATGCTCCATCTGCCAAAATTTTGCCCACTCACTTAGCCTGTCTATGTCATTTTGCAGATTTTTTGTGTCCCCCTCACACGTTGCTTTTCCTCCCATCTTTGTATCATCAGCAAACTTGGCTACGTTACACTCGGTCCCTTTTTCTAAGTCATTAATATAGATTGTAAATAGTTGGGTTTCCAGCACTGATCCCTGCGGCACCCCACTAGTTACTGGTTGCCAACCCGAGAATGAACCATTTATCCCAATTCTGTTTTCTGTTGGTTAGCCAATCCTCTATCCATGCTAATATATTACCCCCAACCCCGTGAACTTTTATTTTGTGCAGTAACCGTTTCTGTGGCAAATGCCTTCTGGAAGTCCAAATACAACACATCCACTGGTTCCCTTTATCCACATTGTTTGTTACAACCTCGAAGAATTGCATCAAATTTGTCAAACATGACTTCCCCTTCATAAATCCACGCCGACTCTGCCTGACTGAATTTTGCTTTTCCAAATGTCCTGCTACTGCTTCTTTAATAATGGACTCCAACATTTTCCCAACCACAGATGTTAGGCTAACTGGTCTATAGTTTCCTGCTTTTTGTCTGCCTCCTTTTTTTTAAATAGGGACGTTACATTTGCAGTTTTCCAATCTGCTGGGACTGCCCCAGAATCCAGGAAATTTTGGTAAATTGCAACCAATTCATCCACAATCCCTGCCACTACTTCGCTTAATACCCTAGGATGCAAGCCATCAGGTCCAGGGGATTTATCTCCCTTTAGTCCCATTATCTTACGGAGTACCACCTCCTTAATGATTGTGATTGTGTTAAGTTCCTCCCCCGGTATAGCCCCTTGACTATCCACTGTTGGAATATTGTTAATTTCCTCTACTGTAAAGACTGATATAAAATATTTGTTCAGGGTTTCTGCCATCTCCATGTTCTCCATTACTAATTCCCCGGTCTCATCCTCTAAGGGACCAACATTTACTTTAGCCACTCTTTTCCTTTTTATATACATAGAAACTCTTGCTATCTGTTTTTATATTTTGTGCTAGTTTACTTTCATAGTCTATCTTCCCTTTCTTAATAATTTTTTTTGTCATTCTTTGCTGGCTTTTAAAAGCTTCCCAGTCTTCTGTCCTCCCACTAGTTTTGGTCACTTTGTATGCCCTTGTTTTTAGTTACCGTCCTTTATTTCTTTAGTTAGCCACAGATGGCTATCTTTTCTCTTACACCCTTTCCTCCTCACTGGAATATATTTTTCTTGAGAGTTGTGAAATATCTCCTTAAATGTACACCACTGTTCATCAACTGTCCTACACTTCAATCTATTTTCCCAGTCCACTTTACCTAATTCTGCCCTCATACCTTCATAGTCTCCTTTATTTAAGCTTAGTACGCTGATTAGAGATCCAACTTTCTCACCCTCCATTTGAATTTGAAATTCAGTCATGCTATAATCACTCATTCCGAGGGGATCCTTTACTAGGAGATTGTTTATTAATCCTGTCTCATTACACCAGGATCAGATCTAAGATAGTCTGCTCCTGGTTGGTTCTGTTATATACTGCTCAAGGAACCCGTTGCTTATGCACTCCATGAACTCCTCAAGGCTGCCCTGACCAATTTGATTTGTCCAATCAATATAGAGGTTAATATCACCTATGATTATTGCTGTTCCCTTTTTACAAGCCCCCACTATTTCCTGGTTTATGCTGCGACCAACAGAGTTGTTACTGTTCGGGGGCCTATAGACTATGCCCACCAGTGACTTTTTCCCCTTATTATTCCTTATCTCCACCCAAACTGTCTCAACACCCTTATCATTTGAGCCAATATCATTTCTTACTATTGCAGTGATTCCATCCTTTATCCATAGAGCTACATCACCTCCTTTTCCTTTCTGTCTGTCCTTCCGGATTGTCAAGTACCCCTGAATATTTAATTCCCAGTCCTGGTCACCTTGCAACCACGTCTCTATAATATCAGATCATACCCATTTGTCTCAATTTGTGCCATCAACTCATCTATTTTGTTACAAATGCTACATGCATTCAGACAAAGTGCCTAAGTTTGTTTTTTTACCCTTTTTTCCTACTTGTTTCCTCTCTCCTTCAAACTCACTTTCTTTATATTTGCTTTCTAATTCCAGCTTTACTCCTCTACCTACTGAATCTATTTTCAGGTTCCCATCCCCCTGCCAAGCTAGTTTAAACCTGTAATGGATCAGTGGTCTGCCTTTAAAGAATAAATAGTTCAGGTACAAGTTGAGTACATTCCCACTGGTAGGACAACCAAAGTCAAGGCTCCCCGGATGACGAAACACTTTGAGAATATGATCAAGCAGAAAAAGAGTGTGTATAACAGATGTGCTGTTGCTAATACATCTGAGAATCAGGATATATATAGAAAGATCAGAGGAGAAGTGAAGAATAAAATGAGAGGGGCAAAGAGGGCATGAGAATAGAATGGCAGCCAACATCAAAGGTAATCCAAAAGTCTTGAGTTTAGAAGAATGAGAGGTGATCTGATTGAAACATACAAAATTCTGAAGGGGAATGACAGGGTAGATGCTGAGAGGTTGTTTCCCCTGGCTGGAGTGTCTAGTACTAGGGGGTACAGACTCAGGATAAGGGGAAGGCCATTTAAGACAGAGATGAGGAGGGATTCCTTCACTAAGAGGGGTGTGAATCTTATGGAATTTGTGGTCCCAAAGGACTGTGGATGTTGAGTCTCTGAATATATTCAAAGCTGAGATAGATAGATTTTTGGAGTCTAGTGGAATCATCAGCCATGATCTTATTGAATGGTGGAGCAGGCTTGAGGGGGTGTTGGGCCTACTCCTGCTCCTATTTCTTATGTTCTGATACAGGCATATAAATAGTAAAAGGGTGGGGCTGATTAAAAACCAAAAAGGAGACCTATGCATGGAGGCAGAGAGTATGGCTGAGGTACTAAATGAGTACTTTGTATCTGTCTTCACCAAGGAAGAGGATGCTGCCATAGACATAGTGAAGGAGGAAGTTGTGGAGACCCTTGAATGGATAGAAATTGATAAAGAAGAGGTATTAAAAAGGCTGGCTATACTGAAAGTAGATCAATCACCAGGTGCAGATGTGATGCATCCTAGGATGCTGAGGGAATTGAGGGCAGAAATCGCAAAAGTACAGGCCATAATAATCCAAACCTCCATAGATACAGGAGTGGTGCTAGAGGACTGGAGAATTGTAAATATTACACCATTGTTCAAAAAAGGTGTAAAATTAAACCCAGCAACTACAAGCCAGTCAGTTTAACGTCAGTAGTGGGGAAGCTTTTAGAAACAGTGATCAGAGACAAAATTAACAGTCACTTGGATAGGTGTGGATTAATTAAGGAAAGCCAGCATGGATTTATTAAAGGCAAATCATGATTAACCAACTTAATCGAGTTTTTTGATGAGGTAACCGAGAGGGTTGATGAGGGTAATGCAGTTGACGTGGTGTACATGGATTTCCAAAAGGCGTTCAACAAAGTGCCACATAAAAGGCTTGCCAGCAAAGTTGAAGCCCATGGGATAAAAGGGACAGTGACAGCATAGATACAAAATAGGCTAAGGGACAGGAAACAGAGTAGTGGTGAACGGTTGTTTTTTGGACTGGGGGAAGGTATACAGTGGTGTTCGCCAGGGTTCGGTTCCAGGACCACTGTTTTTCTTGATATATATTAATGACTTGGGGCACAATTTCAAAATTTGTACATGACACAAAACTTGGAAGTATAGTGAACAGTGACAAGGAGAGTGATAAACTTCAGGAAGACATAGACGGGCTGGTAAAATGGACGGACACGTGGCAGAGGAAATTTAACCCAGAAAAGTGTGAAGTGATATTCTTTCTACCAAAATGTGAGAGGAAATATAAACTAAATGGTACAATCCTAAAGGGGGTGCATGAACAGAGAGACCTCGGGGTATGTATGCAAAAAATCATTGAAGGTGGCAGGGCAGCTGGAGAAAGCAGTTAAAAAGGCTTACAGGATCCTGAGCTTCATAATAGAGGTAGAGTACAAAAGTGTGGAAATTATGATGAACCTGTATAAAACCCTGGTTCAGCCCCAACTGGAGTATTGTGTCCAATTCTGGGCACCGCACTGTAGGAAGGATGTGAAGGCCTTAGAGAGGATGCAGAAAAGATTTACGAGAATGATTCCATGGATGGGGGACTTCAGTTACATGGATAGACTGGAGAAGCTGGGGTTGTTCTCATTGGAGCGGAGATGATTGAGAGGAGATTTGATAGAGGTGTTCAAAATCATGAGGGATCTGGACAGAGCAGATAGAGAGAACTGTTCCCATTGGTAGAAAGGTGGAGAATCAGAGGACACAGAGTTAAGGTGATGGCAAAAGAACCAAAGGCAACATAAGAAGAAACTTTTTTTTTTACACGGTGAGTGGTTAAGATCTGGAATGCATGGCCTGAAAGGGTGGTGGAGGCAGACTTAATCTTATCTTTCAAAAGGGAGTTGGATAAGTATCTGAAGGGGAATAGTTTGCAGGCGGGGGAGAGGGACTAGCTGAAAGCCCACATGGGCTCGACAGACTGAATGGCCGCCTTTTATGCTGTAACCATTCTATGGCCCCAAGTTTCGACATGATTTGCTCCTGATTTCTAGTCAGTTCGAACAGTTTCACTTTGGAACAGAATTTCTTTTTCAAAAAGGGGGCGTGTCCGGCCACTTATGCCTGTTTTCAAAGTTTCGTCAGTGAAAACTTACTCCAAACTAGAATGGAGTAAGTGAAGATTTTTGTACGCTCAAAAACCTTGTCTACACTTTATAAAATCAGGCATAGGTTACAAATTAGGCGTAGGGAACGAGGTGGGGGGTGGGGGAAGGGAAGTCATTAAATTCTACAATCAATCCTTAGTTATACTTATACAAATATTATACAAATAAATCAAACCTGAATAAAAATGTATAAGCAAAGAAAATATTAAATAAATCTTCCTACCTGTGTGAAACAGCAGCAGCATTCGAGCTGCTGTGTTTCAGGCAGGCCTTTCATGTTGGAGACAGGCAGGGGTGTCTCGACGGCAGCGGTAGGCGGGAAGCAGCCTTCGAGCTGAGCTGCGGTGCTTGAGGCAGGCCTTCATTCCCCGCGAAGATGCAGCACCCGGACGGACTTGAGGCCATTCGGCCATGGGATTGCAGCGGCGTCAGTGGCTGGCCAGGAGCCGAAGAATGAACACAGGACACACGCAGCTGATTAAGATTCTTTAGGCCATTCGGCCATGCTTATGGGGCGGCGTCAGTGGCTCGAAGGCAGCCGAAGAATCAGGAGCGGAAGGACGGACATGAGGCCATTCGGCCATGAGATAGCAGCGGCGTCAGTGGCTGGCCGGGAGCCGAAGAAAGAACACAGGACACACGCAGCTGATTAAGATTCTTTAGGCCGTTCGGCCATGCTTATGGGGCGGCGTCAGTGGGTCCAAGAAACAAATCTTCACTTTTTCTGCAGTCCTTTTAAAAATGGCCGAGTGCCAATGTTTGTTTGAGACATGCGCGCACGCGCAGGGTTGCCGGCACCACGAAGGCTAATTTAAATTGTACCCGCCCCCTCCTACTTAGAAAATCGGCGCGAGTGTTAGGCTCCGCCCCCTGCTGCGAAGAGCACGCCGCGCCAAGCAGACATCGAGCTAGAATATCGGACTTTTTTTTAAGCGCCGTTTTCGCCGCGGGACGAAACTTGGGGCCTATGATTCTAAGTTGTTGTTCTTTCTCTGCTGATCACCGGGACTCTGAAGCCCAGGAGATGTTGGGGCAGATGACCAAACGATTGGGCGAGGAGAACATAATAAATAGGGGCAGGAAGGCTATTCGGCCCCTCGAGCCAGCTACGCCATTCAATGAGATCATGGCTGATCTTCTACTTCAACCCCACTTTCACATCCAATCCCCATATCCCTTAATATCCAAAAATCTATCCATCTCGGTCTTGAATATATAAAAGACTGAGCCTCCACAGCCCTCTGGAGTGGAGAATTCCAAAGAATCACCACCCTCTGAGTGAAGAAATTTCGCCTCTTCTCAGTCCTAAATGGCTGATCTCTTATTCTGAGACTGTGGCCCCTGGTTGTCGATGCCCCAGCCAAGGGAAACATCCTCCCTGCATCTACCCTGTCAAGCCCTTTGAGAATTTTGCATGTTTCAAGGAGATCACCTCTCATTCTTCTAAACTCTTGAGAGTGTAGGCCTAGTCTGCTCAATCTCTCCTCATAGGACAATCCCCCCATCCCAGGAATCCATCTGGTAAACCTTTGTTGCACTCCCTCTATGGCAAGTATATCCTTCCTTATGTAAGGAGACCAAAACTGTACACAATACTCCAGATGCGGTCTCACCAGGGCCCTATATAATTGCATTTGTACGTCTTTACTCTGATACTCAAATCTTTTTGTATTAAAGGCCATCATACCATTTGCTTTTCCAATTGCCTGCTGTACCTGCATGATAGGTAGGTTTTAAGGAGCCTTTTAAAAGGAGAAAAGTGAAGTGGAGAGGAGGAGCGATTTAGGGAGATAATTGCAGAGCTTAGGACCGAGGCAGCTGAAGGCATGACCGACAATAGTGGAGCAATTAAAATTAGCAATAATCAAAAGGCCAGAATAGGAAGCTGTAGGGGGATTATAGGGCTGGAGGAGATTAGAGATAGGGAGGGCCGAGCCCATGGAGGAATTTGAAAACAAGGATGAGAATTTTGAAATCGAGGTGTTGCTTAACTGGGTCAGCGAGCACAGGAGTGATGGGTGATGTTTGCAGGGCTACGTGGAAAGGGCAAGGGAGTAAGACTAGCTCAGATTCGGCATGGGCTCGACGGGCCAAATGGCCGCCTTCTGTGTTGTTACGATTCTATAGGACCGTTAATGGCCTCTTTGAACATCAATAAAGAAAGATAGACCTGCATTTATATAACGCCTTTTCCGACCACTGGACGGTCCAAAGCATTTACACCCAATTTTGAAGTGCAAATGTGATAATGACCAGATGATGTGTTTTAATGATGTCTATTGAGAGATAAATATTGGCCCCAGAACATCGGTGATAACTCCCCTACTCTTCTTCAAAATTGTGACACAGGATCTTTTACATCCACCTGAGAGCAGACCCGACTTCAGTTTAACATCTCATCTAAAGGACGGCACCTCCGACAGAGTGGCACTCCCTCAGCACTGCGCTGCAGTGTCAGCCTAGATTTTGTGTTCAAGTCTCTCGAGTGAGACTTCAAACCACTACCTTCTGATTCAGAGGCGAGAGTGCTACCCACTGAGCCATGGGTGACTTACACACACACACAGGAGGGGAGAGTGGAAAAAAACACATTCCCATATTTGAACCAAAGCTCATCTGTGGGACCCACCAACTGAATCATGTCTACATCCACCCTTGGCACTTTGTCCTCCCACCCAATATAATTCTCAAAAGTTACTCTATTAATAAAAAATATTAATTTTGGGGCTGGAGATTCCCAAACGACACAGCATCACAAACTTAAAAATGTTGTCTCAAATCGTCCTTTCCCAGCCCAGCGGCAGTGAAACTCTTTTTGGAGTTCACCTGCAAAACATAAAACATTAAACGGTGCCACCCGACCTGGGTGACACTCCAGACATTTACAAGGCCCTTTTTTCCCCCCCCCCTTTTTTTTTTTTTTGTGTTTTTTTTGTGTTTTTTTTTTTGTTTTTTTTTGGGCACTAAAATCACAATTTTTCCCCAGTGCCCCCTATAAAAGGGGAGGGGGACACTAAAAGCACCGGCAATTAAAACAAATTAACTTTAAAACGTAAAATCAAATTAAAATTTGGTTGCCGGGCGTGATGATGCACTCCAGTCCCTCCGGTGCCCACCTCTCGCGGAAGGCCGCGAGCGTACCGGTGGACACCGCGTGCTCCATCTCCAAGGACACCCTGGACCGGATGTAAGAGCGGAAGAGAGGCAGGCAGTCAGGTTGAACGACCCCCTCGACCGCCCGCTGCCTGGACCGGCTGATGGCACCCTTGGCCGTGCCCAGGAGCAGTCCTACGAGGAGGCCTTCGGACCTACCCGCTCCCAGCGGCAGTGAAATGTTTTCTGTTCTCCTCCTCTCCCTCTGGGTAAAAGTTGGTGTTGAAGCCCCTTCCTTCCTTCTTTTCCTGGGCTGGTCTCAGGGCTCTCCAGGCAGGAGCTCAAGTTGCTAGCTGCTTCCCTCACTGCTCACAGCTCCAACTGAGCAGGACACGCCTCTACTGCTCTACCATTGGTCCTTGGGCATGAAACTCTTTTGAGTTCACCTGTGAAAACATAAAAACAATAAACGGTGCCACCCGACCTGGGTGACACTCCAGACATTTTCAAGGCCCTTTTTTTCCCCCCTTTTTTTTTTTGGTTTTTTTTTTGTGTTTTTCTTTTTTTTTGGTTTTTTTTTTTGGGCACTAAAATCACAATTTTCCCCAGTGCCCCCTATAAAAGGGAAGGGGGACACTAAAAGCACCGGCAATTAAAACAAATTAAACTTTAAAACGTAAAATCAAATTAAAATTTGGTTGCCGGGCGTGATGATGCACTCCAGTCCCTCCGGTGCCCACCTCTCGCGGAAGGCCGCGAGCGTACCGGTGGACACCGCGTGCTCCATCTCCAAGGACACCCTGGACCGGATGTAAGAGCGGAAGAGAGGCAGGCAGTCAGGTTGAACGACCCCCTCGACCGCCCGCTGCCTGGACCGGCTGATGGCACCCTTGGCCGTGCCCAGGAGCAGTCCTACGAGGAGGCCTTCGGACCTACCCGCTCCCAGCGGCAGTGAAGCTGATTTCCAGACCCCAGCTGCTGCACAGGTTGCACCAATAGTAATGGCGGCTGCAAAAACCCACAAGCCCCCGCGCCCCAGAAAGCTCTCCGCGCTGAGTTGTGGCGGGCACCGCGCATGCGCCCCCTGGCCCCCACCGCGGATGCTCAGCGCACAACCCGACTGAGAGTCCGGATTACCCGCGGAAAGTGAGTTTTATGAGGGTTTTTTTTATATAAATAGCGGAATGAGCGCGGGCGGAGAGATAAATAAAAATAAAATACAAACCGGAGCGGCCCGGGCACCGAGCGGAACGGATTGAGCGGCTACAGCACGGTGTCTCCTGCAGGGAGCGGGACTGGGTCGCGTGATCCATTCCACGGCGGTGACTGACGTTAGCTGCGACCAATAGCGAGAGCACGGGCGGGGCTTGGAGAGCTGAGGTGGCGGCGGGTCCTCTAACCAATCGGAGGGGGGGCGAGGGGCGGGACTTCCGCCGATTGAAGCCTCAGGCACAGAATCAGAGACTGGTGACATCATAGAGGGAGGTCCCTCGGCCCGTGCCGGCTCTCTGCCAGAGCATCTCAGGGAGTCCCAGTCCCCGCAATTGTCTCTCCTTCACACCCTGACCCCACTCCTTCTCAACACCGCAATTGTCTCTCCTTCACACCCTGATCCCACTCCCTTCCCAACACCACAATTGTCTCTCCTTCACACCCTGATCCCACTCCCTTCCCAACACCACAATTGTCTCTCCTTCACACCCTGATCCCACTCCTTCTCAACACCACAATTGTCTCTCCTTCACACCCTGACCCCACTCCCTTCTCAACACCACAATTGTCTCTCCTTCACACCCTGATCCCACTCCTTCTCAACACCACAATTGTCTCTCCTTCACACCCTGACCCCACTCCTTCTCAACACCACAATTGTCTCTCCTTCACATCCTGATCCCACTCCCTTCTCAACACCACAATTGTCTCTCCTTCACACCCTGATCCCACTCCCTTCCCAACCCCACAATTGTCTCTCCTTCACATCCTGATCCCACTCCCTTCTCAACACCACAATTGTCTCTCCTTCACACCCTGATCCCACTCCTTTCTCAACACCACAATTGTCTCTCCTTCACATCCTGATCCCACTCCCTTCTCAATACCGCAATTATCTCTCCTTCACACCCTGATCCCACTCCTTTCTCAACACCACAAATGTCTCTCCTTCACACCCTGACCCCACTCCCTTCTCAACACCACAATTGTCTCTCCTTCACACCCTGATCCCACTCCTTCTCAACACCACAATTGTCTCTCCTTCACACCCTGACCCCACTCCCTTCTCAACACCACAATTGTCTCTCCTTCACACCCTGATCCCACTCCCTTCTCAACACCACAATTGTCTCTCCTTCACACCCTGACCCCACTCCCTTCTCAACACCACAATTGTCTCTCCTTCAAACCCTGATCCCACTCCTCCTCAACACCACAATTGTCTCTCCTTCACACCCTGATCCCACTCCCTCCTCAACACCACAATTGTCTCTCCTTCACACCCTGATCCCACTCCTTCTCAACACCACATTTGTCTCTCCTTCACACCCTGACCCCACTCACTTCTCAACACCACAATTGTCTCTCCTTCACATCCTGACCCCACTCCCTTCTCAACACCACAATTGTCTCTCCTTCAAACCCTGATCCCACTCCTCCTCAACACCACAATTGTCTCTCCTTCACACCCTGATCCCACTCCCTCCTCAACACCGCAATTGTCTCTCCTTCACAACCTGACCCCACTCCCTTCTCAACACCACAATTGTCTCTCCTTCACACCCTGACCCCACTCCCTTCTCAACACCACAATTGTCTCTCCTTCAAACCCTGATCCCACTCCTCCTCAACACCACAATTGTCTCTCCTTCACACCCTGATCCCACTCCCTCCTCAACACCGCAATTGTCTCTCCTTCACACCCTGATCCCACTCCTTCTCAACACCACATTTGTCTCTCCTTCACACCCTGACTCCACTCCCTTCTCAACACCACAATTGTCTCTCCTTCACACCCTGATCCCACTCCCTTCTCAACACCGCAATTGAGTCTGCCTCCACCACCCTTTCATGCCGTACATTCCACATCCTAACCACTCACTGCGTAAAAAATTGTTTTCTTCTGCTGCCTTTGGTTCCTTTGCCAATCATCTTAACTCTGTGTCCTCTGGTTCTTCACCCTTCGGCCAATGGGAACAGCCTCTCTATCGACTCTGTGCAGACCCCTCATGATTTTGAACACCTCTATCAAATCTCTCAACCTTCTCTGCTCCAAGGAGAACCCCAGCTTCTCCATTCTATCTACATAACTGAAGTCCCTCATCCCTGTAATCATGCTCCTTAGTCTTTTCTGCACCCTTTTGCAATTTTTCTCCATTTAAATAATAAGTTGTTCTTTGATTTTTTTCTGTCAAAGTGCATGACCTCATATTTTCCAACATTATGCTCCATCTGCCTAAATTTTTCCCACTCACTTAGCCTGTCTATGTCCTTTTGCAGGTTTTTTTTACTCCTCACACATTGCTTTTCCTCCCATCTTTGTATCATCAGCAAACTTGGCTATGTTACACTCAGTCCCTTCTTCCAAGTCGTTAATATAGATTGTAAATAGTTGGGGTCCCAGCACTGATCCCTGCGGCACTCCATTAGTTAGTTATTGTTTGCCAACCAGAGAATGAACCACTTATCCCAACTCTCTGTTTTCTGTTAGTTAGCCAATCCTCTATCCATGCTAATATATTACCCCCAACCCTGTGAGCTTTTACCTTGTGCAGTAAACATTTATGTGGCACCTTGTCAAATGCCTTCTGGAAGTCCAAATACACCACATCCACTGGTTCCTCTTTATTCACCCTGTTTGTTACATCCTTGAAAGAATTCCAGCAAATTTGTCAAACATGACTTCCCCTTCATAAATCTATGCTGACTCTGCCTGACTGAATTATACTTTTCTAAATATCCTGCTACTGCTTCTTTAATAATGGACTCCAACATTTTCCCAACCACAGATGTTAGGCTAACTGGTCTATGGTTTCCTGCTTTTTGTCTGCCTCCTTGTTTACAGTTTTCCAATCTGCTGTGACCTCCCCAGAATCCAGGGAGTTTTGGTAAATTATAACCAATGCATCCACAATCCCTGCCGCTACTTCACTTAAGACCCTCGGATGCAAACAATCAGGTCCAGGGGATTTATCCGCTTTTAGTCCCATTATCTTACTGAGTACCATCTCCTTAGTGATTGTGTTAAGTTCCTCATTGCATAACCAACTTGGTTTTGTACTCTATACTGCTGTTCATAAAGCCAAGGCTCCATATGCTTTAACAGATTGATCAGCTGATCCTGTCACCCTCCCAGATTTGTGTACATACACATGTTTCTGCATCCCCTTTAAATTGTACCATTTAGTTTAAAATGCCTCCTCTTTTTCTTCCTTCCAAAATGCATCACTTTACAATCTCTGCATTAAATTATCATCATCATAGGCAGGCCCTCGAGCGAGGATGACTTTCTTCCACGAGAGTTCACAGATGTTTGAATAAAGGACCCGATGTTCCAGTCCTGAATTCCAGTTGAGGGGGTGGAGGATGCCTGTGCGTGAATTTTTTTAATGTGTGGTGACCGTTGCACATCAGCCACCACACAAGCTTGACAGAGCTAGGTCTTTATCCAGTGGCAACGATTAACCAGGATGACTGTGTTGATTTCTGGATTCTTTTCCCTCAATCTGGTTCAGCAAAATTACTGAAACGAATACCGTTTGTGCTTTAAACAAAGCAAGCTTTTATTTAAAAGGCAAATCCCGATCGGGGACCTTATCAGACAGAAGGAATGCAACTCTGATAGAACGCACCCACTTCCTACGGACAAAGTGATGTTACATTGTAAAGGGACGACGGTTATACATTTTCGGTAAAAGATAACAAGATAGGGCTAGAGTGACATCCTAGTTCAGCCTATCTCTTTTGATCCCTCTTTCCCTTTGTCCACTCATAAGCCGACCTAAGTATGGTCTGATTTTAAACAAAGATCTTCTGTTAATGTTTCAGGTTAATAACATGATTTAATAAGACCTTGAGGTTTTTCTGCAAGCTGTGGGTTTTTTTTCAATATGTGTTAGTGTTGTAACATTTCGCAGTCTCGAGTCTGAGATGTCATGGCTATTCCTCCATGAATTCTTTGTTAGCTTATACTGTCCCTATACAATTCCCACGTTCTCAACTTCAATGTCTCTATACATTTTTAAACATTCCCATTCCCCCCTTTTATCATTCCATGATAACCCTGTTGTAGGAGGTAGGCACCTTTAGCATATACCAGAATACTAGGCATTAGGCACCTGCTAGATATATCTAAACGCATATAAGTTTAAAGTGGACACACACATAAAATGGCGGCCCAGGCATGATGGGAAATCAGGTAGTCAAGCTGTGAACTGTTGAACGTTCAATGACCAAGCAATAACCCTGTGAGGCCCACTGTAGGAATGCCTGGGATGCGGGAAGACAGAGATCAAAAGGAAACCATCTCCTGTGAACAAGGTCATAAACCAATTAATTCCCCAGGAAGAAAGATAAGAGGGAAACCATCTCCTGTAAACAAGGTTATAAACCAATTATTTCTCCCAGATGAAAGAACTAGGGAGAGAACCTATAAAGTCATCGATCAGCCCAAGCTGACAATAACCGAACATATGGTTCCCTGGATACTAGGGGAATTCTATTGGGTTAAAAGAACCTATATGTAATCTATAATCGTTGTGATTGGCTTGTGTCCAGCCGTGATGGGCTGTGTAGCTGTAGTAAACTGTTTTGTAACTGTTGTGAAACATATAAAGGTGCATGTAACCCTTTGTTCGGTGGAGAGAAGCCTGGACTCAGTCTTGTGATTTCCTCCCGCTAAGCGTAATAAAGGCCGCATCAGCATTGGAACCGACTCTGAGTGTTGAGTGATTCTTCTGAGAAAACACTAACGCTAACAACCCTGGTGACTATTCCAGAAGTATCGCATTCAGCCGTTCGCACTCTCTTTCCTGATCCATATTGTTGTTAGTGTCGAGTAGTTCTTTAGTTCATTGGATCATAACTCGAGAGCCCTTGACCACAAGAGGGTTTGCTAACCTTGCCATCATTACTTTACATCAAAGGTTAAGGCAACCAACAATTAGATAGGATCTCCAAGATCCATCTGATAGCCAATCAAACCAGCTAGATCCTTCTGCTGGTGTGGATAACTTCTTCACCTCCCTTCTTATGTGATCAGCGAGATTGGTTATGTTTTCTGAACTATCAGGAATGTAAGTGCAACATTCAGACCCTATCAGGGCACACGTTCCCCCTTTCTCAACTAACAGGTAATCGAGGGCCATTCGGTTTTGTAAAGCTACGGTCCTTATTGCTGCCATTACAGCTGTGATGCCCTCCAGAGCTTCAGCAGTATTGTATTGGCCCCCCTCCTCTCGTGATAGTTTGGCTCTGAATCCATCTGACAGTCTCAGTTAGGGTGAGTGGAACGGGGCGCAAAGGAATTCCCCCTTTGGAATGTATAAGGAATGTGAACACACCCAACATCTAGAAAAGTTCCCATTTTGTGCATAAACATAAGACATGTACAAAAAGGTGTTTACATGAAGCTCTCGTCTCTGTCTCCCCTCCCATGCGCCGAAACTGTCATATATCAACACTATTATACAGACTGTGGCATACAGACACAGTTTCATCTTATGGCTCAGGATTTAGATAAATAGTCCAATTATTTTGCTGATTAAAAGAGTTCAGTTTTCCCGTCTCTCGTCTCAGGTCACCGTCGGTGTAGCTGGCTGTCTATCACTACGGGTAAAAGTTCAAACTGGTCCACGTTCCAATTAGGATGCCAACGGCCTTGTTCAGCTATGGAGAAGAGGAAGTCTGGAACAGAAACAGGAGTTAGAATAACCAGTAAAATAGGTTCGTTAGAGGGTGGTGAGCTTGCAGTGGTGCAGATGAACCCAGGCACTTTGCCCCTCAACCTTGGCTGCAGTGGGGGTAGTGAGTAACACCTGAAAAGGCCCCTCCCTTTGTGGCTCTAATCCCTTCCGAATCCATACTTCCCTGGTGCCACGAGGGACAATTCAGGTAAAACTGGGAGGTCGAGGTGAGCATCTTGAACCTGGTTGTGAGCTAGTCGCAGAGCCTGAGTCAGAGAAAGAACATAGGTGGTCATCAGTCGAGCTGAGATCTCATATCTAGGAACAATTTCCCTCATTAACACCTTAACAACAGTTTGAGCCTTATTGTCCAGGGTAGGGTAGGCTTCAATCCATTTGCTAAACACATCTACTATTACTAACATATATTTGTAACACTGAACTTTTTGCAACTCAATGTAGTCCAACTGAAATGTCTCAAAGGGACCTTCGGGTAGGGGCATTTTACCCCAATCACAGGGGACTCCCTTCCCTGGATTATGTTGCTGGCAAACCAGGCAATGACTACTGATGTTCTGGGCGAGCGCCTGGAGTCTAGGGTGCCACCAAGTAGCCAAAAGTGTATCACTCGTGGTTCTTGCTCCACAATGAGTAGCAAAATGCATACAGTCAATAACCCATAGAGCCAACTCGTCAGACATGCAAGTCTGTTCCGTGGGAGTGGTCCAGAGTTTAGAAACATTGTCATAAGTACATCCATAATATTTCCACAACAGTTTATCTTTTTCAGGAGCGTCCTCCTGTGCTTTTATAACATCTTGGATGGTTTGCATTGGTTTTTCCGAGGCTAACTTATCCTTCGCAGGATTTTTAGTCTGACTCATCATTTTGGGCACTACCATCTGTTGGTCACGAGAGGCCTGTTTAGCCTCTTTGTCAGCACAGTGGTTCCCTATATCAACCAGGGATTTTCCGGTGGTGTGGGCGGTACATTTAACAACGGCAATGTGCTTGGGGAGCATGAGGGCTTGCAACAAATCAGATACTAGTTATGGGATATCTCATTCCCCTGTGAGGTTAGGAATCCCCTATTTTGCCATAATTGTCCGAAATCATGGGCCACCCCAAAGGCATACCTAGAGTCGGTATAGATATTGACTTTGAGATCTTTGGCCAAGATACAGGCTCGGGTGAGGGCGAATAGTTCAGCTTGTTGGGCAGAATAGGCGGTTTCAAAAGCGGCAGATTCCAAGACCTGATTCTCCTGTTTTACTATGGCGTATCCTGAGATTCGTGCACCTTCTGGATTAATAGAAGAACTTCCGTCAACATACATAATACAGTCTGGATCTTCCATTGGTACATCAACTAAATCTTCCCTGACTGATGTGGCCTCTTAAATTAAAGATAAACAATCATGACTGGGTTCTTCCTCATCTTGGGGTGGCTCAGTAAGAAAACAGGCCGGATTAATGGCAGTACAGTGCCGAAAGGTCAGTTTAGGATTGCCTGTGATTTCAGTGGGTTCTGTCGGATAGAGGGCCAGTCCACATTGCCCTGCACTGGGATCTCAATCGGATCAATGGGAGTATAACCCACTTGGGAGGGGTCCTCTGCCCACACATGAGGATCCACATAGTCAGGTATGCCAGAGCCAGTATGATGCTGTAGAGTCGTTAAGACCTTCTCGGGGACCCCGTGGAATTGGACTGTTCGGCCATGTTTTACAATTTGCACATCCCGGCTGGTAGGGTCAGCCTCGTCTATAGCCTGGCGCACCATAACTTCCAAATCTTTAGCGTGGTGGGGAGGTAATACTTCACGAGTAATATGTGGTGCCACCGTTGGGGGCTGTCCATTTCCACAAAATCTGCCTTCCCTTCCGGTCCAGTCACTCTAGCCCTTAATAGAATTTCCTTCACTTCCCCTTCGTGATCCTGATAAATGTTCTGCAGGTCCTGATTCTTTCCACTGGGATCGTATGCTAGGGTCACGTGATAGGGTGCCTGCGGCAGGTCCAGAGACCACCACTGAGGGGTTTTAGTGGTATAATACTGCCGCTTAAGGGTTCCCTGTTTTACAATAATCCCATCATCTCCACACTCCAAATGCAACTGGAATTTGCAGAGGAGGTCTCTAGCCATCAAGTTACAGTCTAGATCGGTTGTGATAATAAATCGATGTTCCACCGATTCTTCCTGGTAACCCATTTTAACCGGTTCTGACACCGGGAATGTCGAGACTTGTCCCAGGAATCCTGACAGTCCCTGTGTTTCAGTGAAGGCGGGGAGTTTAAGCTTTGATTGTACAGAAGACATGAAGGCTCCCGTATCTATCAAGAAGGGTTGCCACTCATTCCGAATTTTTAACAATATCATCGGTTCGTCATCCGGGGAGGGTCCCTGCACAATCAAGCTGCGGAGTCAATACGATTAATCGGGGGACGGTTGGCCAAAGGGGTTGTTCTGGGAGAAGTTAGTGTAAGATCCCCGTCCTCTCCCCCCTTGCCCCCCCCTTGTCCCTCCTCTTCCTCCTCTTCCTTTTTCGTGCTGACGGGAGGGACAATTTCCATTCCAATATCCTTCTTGCCCACAAATAAAGCATCCATCTTGTCTTTCCCAGCCCCGACCTCTTCCCATACCAGGCTGGGAACAGTAGGGCGGTCCGTAATTAGCAGGGCCCGGGCCATTTGGGTGTTTGATATAACCGTATCCCTGTTTATCCACCCAACCCTGCACGCAATACTGCGGTTCCATCTGGTATCCCCTTGGGTCAGGTTTTGGTCCTTCCACCCGAGGCGGCTCGATACTGATGGGCTTCTGAAGGGTCGTGGTGAGAGCATTAAAGATAGCGTTTAGGCGATCTTGGACATCGTTGGGGTGAGCAACCACCAATGCATCATGAGTAGCACGTCCTCGGTGAGTTAGAAATCGGGCATGCTCAGTTGGGCTCAGGGTTTGCTTTACCAGGGCCCACAGGTCCCTTGATTCTGCATTATATCCATGCATGTCGAGGTCACTCCGTGAAATCGGAGGTCAGGGTTAAGTTGGGTTTGTGGATCCCTTTCAGCTTATTTATCTTAGCCTTTTAACTCTTCAATTTGTTTTGTTTGAGTATCTATTTCTTTATTGTATCAGGCAAGTATTATTACATAAGCTAGTTCTGTTTTTATTTTTATTCTGACTATCGCACCATTCCTCTGTTAGGTGAGACTTTTTTCTATTAAGAAATCCAAATTGGTAATGTTCAGTATGAAATGGCTTTCAATGGAAAGGGTTAACTCCTTTACAGGTTTGTAAGAAGACCTGATGTCATTACGTGACTTCACGTAACCATGTGAAAAAAATTATTTTCATCAGGAAAGGCAGCATTTGATTAAACTCCAATATTTTTTTAACTTCTTGTTCAAGTACTTGCCAAAGATATATTTTTTTAATTGATTTAAAATGAGACCACACATTTGTTTACTGAAATTCAATTTCGTCATCAGCCTCGGTCAACGCAAAGCCAACCATTTTAACTAAGTAGTCTATCGATACATTTCTCAGAGGTCCCAGTGGAACTCTGAGTACGTTTCTCGTGCGTGCACTCTTTCTTTAAGACGTCTACGGTTTTTAATATGTCCTCCTTCTGTCAATGAAAGCCCTAATTTAATGGAGTTTTTCTGCCAACTCGACAGGAGTGATTTTTTTTAGACTGTAGTGGAATTTTTCTCATAATTTAAAATGTCAGAACATTTTTTTTTCTTTCAGCACCTATTTAGAACGTTACTTTTTTTTTGTCTTTTCCATAACTAGAGAGAAGTCTGGCACATAGGCTGTGGACTGCTTTTCGTTATCTCAATTGTTCCAGCCTCAAGGTCATGTTATTTAATATAATATTTTTTTTGAATCCTTTTGAATCCATCTCAGTTGTTTTGCTGTGCCTTCTCTGAATGTTTTCTTTCGACAAGTAAGTGAGCATGTCAAATCCTTTTTTTTAACCACCGGGACCATGTATTTTTTTCTTTTTTTTTTACTCAACAAACCTATCCTTTGTGCATTTCCTGGCTCCGTAACTTATCATCCGAATATACGTAATTCAATAAGGTTCACACTCTTAAACTTCCCACATACAGGACAACACTACGAAGGGTTAAAAAAAACTTTCATTCTGTTTGAAAAAGTGGGTGGAGCTAAAACAAACCACAACTCCCCGGCTTTTTTTTTACACAGTAAAAATCACACAAGCATTTCTCATTTAAAACAAACGTTCACAAGAGTCTCTTTTCTTTCCTATTAATTTTTGGATCCATGATTGATCATCTATCCCTATCTAGCTCTAACTATCCCTACTCTCCGTGTCGCCGCACGGACATACTTGGGCCTTGAACCCACACAGACACTGGGCCTCGAACCCAGTCAGGCTCTGGGCCTCAAACCCAGGCAGACTTACCTATTCTAACCTATCTTTCCAAGTCGCCGCTTGGTTTGCGTCACCGCGCAAGACTTACCTATTCTAACCTATCTTTCCAAGTCGCCACTTGGTTTGCGTCACCGTGCAATACTTACCTATTCTAACCTATCTTTCCAACTCGCCGCTTGGTTTGCATCACCGTGCAATTTCCCTATCTCTATCCCTATTCTAAGTTTGAAAGGTATTCACCAGATTGTCCTGGATCTCGTTCAGACACTACCTGAGAACCAGCGAGTGACTAAACTTTCCTCAGACTTTTGAAACCGGGGGAAACTGGAGCAGTATTGAAATCATACTCACTCCAGTGGCCACTTTCCCCTCGTCTCGTCCAAGGCTAGTCTGGCTCTTAATTCGCAAGTTTTCGACAGTCGTCCGTTGAGATCCCACTTCTGACACCAAATGTTGATTTCTGGATTCTTTTACCTCAATCTGGTTCAGCAAAATTACTGAAACGAATACCGTTTGTGCTTTAAACAAAGCAAGCTTTTATTTAAAAAGCAAATCCCGATCGGGGACCTTATCAGACAGAAGGAATGCAACTCTGATAGAACGCACCCACTTCCTACGGACAAAGTGGCGTTACATTGTAAAGGGACGATGGTTATTCATTTTCAGCAAAAGATAACAAGATAGGGCCAGAGTGACATCCTAATTCAGCCTATCTCTTTTGATCCCTCTTTCCCTTTGTCCACTCATAAGCTGACCTAAGTATGGTCTGATTTTAAACAAAGATCTTCTGTTAATGTTTCAGGTTAATAACATGATTTAATAAGACCTTGAGGATTTTCTGCAAGCTGTGGGTTTTGTTTCAATATGTGTTAATGTTGTAACATTTCGCAGTCTCGAGTCTGAGATGTCATGACTATTCCCCCATGAATTCTTTGTTAGCTTATACTGTCCCTATACAATTCCCACATTCTTAACTTCAATGTCTCTATACATTTTTAAACATTCACAATGGGGAAGGTAGGTAGAGAGGGAGAAGGGGAAAGGACTGGTAAGGAGAACAGGAGAGCCTTTCCGATCTAGAGTCGGTCTCAGAGCTGTTTAATATTTATAATTAAAGTCCTTGTTAATTGATAATGAATTTAAATAATTTTTGAATAGTGCAATTTGAACTCACGACACTTAGTTTACAAATCCAGTGCTCTAACCCCTGAGCTATGGAGCCACCTTTTCTGCGGAAGACAGGGGAAGGAACAGGAAATGGAGGGGGAAGGGAAAAGAGAGAGTGGAAGGAGTGAGAGAAAGAGGAAAGGGGAAACGGAGGGGGAAGGAGAGAGAAAGAGGAAGTGGAAAGAGAGAATGGGGGATGGGGAAAGAAAGGGGGAGGGGAGAGAGAAAAAGGGAGAGAAGGTGGAGAGAGTGGGTAGAGGAGAGAGGGAGAGGGGGGAAGGTGAGAGGGTGAGGCGAGGGAGACGGGAGAGAGTGAGAGAGGGAAATGAGTGAGAGACGGGGAAAGCAAGATGGTGGGAAAGGGAGAGAGGGGTAAAAAGATGTAGAGCCGGTCATGATGGGTGTTATATATGTAAATCTGTAAATACTTTGTGTAACCACAAGAGGGCTCATCCCCTGGAGTCCCAAGGGATCCCACAATCCCTTGGGAGCACCTGTACTTAAGGAGACCTCACAGGCTGGAGAGGCACTCTGGAGACCTGTAATAAAAGACTAAGGTCACACTTTGCTTTGAGCCCGTAGTATCTGGTCAGACTCTTTAACCATATACAACAACTGGCGACGAGATACAGATAACGAACCCAACGATGCAGAGAACAGTGGGCATCCTGGAGAAATTTTCGGAGGGAGATGATTGGGAAACCTTCGTGGAGCGACTCAACCAATACTTCATGGCCAACGAGATGGAGCAGGAAAGAGAGGGGAAGGGAAAAGAGAGAGTGAAAGGAGTGAGAGAGAGGGGGAAGGAGAGAGAGAGGGAGGGGAAGGGAGACAGCGAGGAAGAGAGGCCGGTGGGGAAAGAGAGGGAGGAGATGGAGAGAATGTGGAAGAGTGGGGAGAGAGAGGGGAAGGAGTGAGAGAGGGGGAGGGGAGAGAGAGGGGAAGGAGTGAGAGAGAGGGGAGATGGGAGGAACAGAGAGGGGAAAAGGAGAGAGAGGTTAAGAGGAGAGAGGGGGAAGGAGTGAGAGAGAGAGGGGGAGGGCAGAGAGGGGAAGGGGAGAGAGTGAGAGAGAGGGAAGGGGAGACAGCGAGGAAGAGAGTGAGGTGGTGAAAGAGAGGGAGTGTGTGGAAGTGTGGGGAGAGAGAAGGGAAGGAGTGGGAGAGAAGAGAGGAAGGGGAGACTGGGAGAAAGAGAGAGGGGAAGGGGAGAGAGAGGTTCAGGTGAGAGAGGCGGAAGGAGTGAGAGAGAGGGGGAGGAGAGAGAGAGGGGGAAAACCTGAAAAGAAATGGAAAAGAGAAAGACAGGAGGGAGTGAAAAGGGGAAAGGGAGAGAGTGGAAGGAGTGAGAGAGAGGGGGGAAGGGGAGCGAGAGGCAGGGGAAGGGGACAGAGTGGGGAAGGGAAGACAGAGGGGAGGGAGGGAGAAGGCGGGGAGAGGGGAAAATGGGGAGAGTGAGAGAGCGAAGGGGAGAGAGAGGGAGCTGGGTAGAGAGAGGGGAAGGGGAGTGTGAGGGGAAGGGAGAGAGAGGGGGAAGGATAAAGAGTGAGGGAAGAGAGGGGGAATTAGAAAGAGGGCGTGGTGAGGGAGGAGGATGGGGGGTAGGAGGAATGAGTGAGAGACGGGGAAAGGGAGAGAGGGGTAAAAAGATGTAGAACGGGTCGTGAGGGGGAAGGGAGAGAGAGATTTGGAAGGGGAGAAAGAGTGTAAGAGAGACAAGAAGAGAGGGGGAAGGCTGTGAG
This sequence comes from Pristiophorus japonicus, assembly GCF_044704955.1. Lineage (NCBI taxonomy): Eukaryota > Metazoa > Chordata > Chondrichthyes > Pristiophoridae > Pristiophorus > Pristiophorus japonicus. The sequence continues at coordinate 458,664 of NW_027254372.1, forward strand.
GGGAGCCTGTTGTTCCAGGGTCAGTCTCAGAGCTGTTTAATGTTTATAATTAAAGCCCTGGTTCATTGAAGATGAATTTAAATACTGAGTTAATTTTGAGCAGGCCCCAGTGAGATTTGAACCCACAACCCTGGAGACAGGGAGAAAGAGAGTGGGGAAGGGGAGAGAGAGAGGTGGGGAGGGGAAAGAGAGGGAGGGAGGGGCAGAGAGTGGCGAAGGAGTGAGAGAGAGGGGAATGGGAGAGAGGGCGGGAAGGGGAGAGAGGGGGGAGGGGTGAGTCTGATGGGAATGGGGAGAGAGAGGGGGGAAAGGAGAGAAAGGGAGGGGGTGAGAAGAGTGGAGAGGGGAAGGAGTGAGCGACAGTGGACGGAGAGAGAGGGGTAAGGCGAGAGAGGAGTGGGGAGGGGACAGAGAGGGGGAAGGGGAGAGAGAGGGGGAAGCGGAGAGAGGAATGGAAGGGGAGAGAGAAAGGGAAGGGGAGAGAGAGGGGGAAGGGGTGAGAGGGGGGAAGGGGTGAGAGAGAGAGGAAGGTGAGAGAGAGGGGAAGGAGTGAGAGAGAGGGGACAAGATGAAAGAGAGAGGGGAAGGAGTGAGAGAGAGGAGAAGGGGAGAGAGAGCGGAAGGGGAGAGAGAGGGGAAGGGGAGAGAGTGGGGAAGGAGTTAGAGAGACGAAAGGGGAGACAGCGAGGAAGAGAAGGAGGTGGGGAAAGAGAGGAAGGGGATGGAGAGAGAGTGGAAGAAGTGGGAGAGAGGGGAAGGGGAGAGAGCGGGAGGGGAGAGAAAGGGGAAGGAGTGAGAGAGAGGAGACAAGAGGAAAGAGAGAGGGGAAGGAGTGAGAGAGAGGGGAAGGGGAGAGAGAGGGGAAGGAGTGAGAGAGAGGGGACAAGGGGAAAGAGAGAGGGGAAGAAGTGAGAGAGAGGGAAGGGGAGACAGCGAGGAAGAGAAGGAGGTGGGAAAAGAAAGGAAGGGGATGGGGAGATTGGGTTGAAGAGAGAGCGGCAGGGGAGAGAGAGGGAGGACAGGAAAAGAGAGGTTAAGGGGAGAGAGGTGCAAGGAGTGAGAGAGAGAGGGGGAGGGGAGAGAGAGGAGGATAACCTGAAAGGAATGGGCAAAGAGAGAGATAGGAGGGAGGGAAACGAGTGGGAGAAATGAGAGACGGGTATTTAAATACTAACATTAGGCCCCAATGAGATTTGAACTCACGACCCACTGCTCTAACCCCTGAGCGATGGAGCCACCTGCTCTGGGGAAAACGGGAAGCAGCAGGAAAGAGAGGGGAAGGGAAAAGAGAGAGCAGAAGGAGTGAGAGAGGGGGGAAGGGGAAAGGGAGAGGGGGAGAGAGGGCGGGAAGGGGAGAGAGGGGGAGGGGTGAGTCTGATGGGAATGGGGAGAGAGAGGGGGGAAAGGAGAGAAAGGGAGGAGGGAGGGGGTGAGAAGAGTGGAGAGTGGAAGGAGAGAGCGACAGTGGACGGAGAGAGAGGGGTAAGGCGAGAGAGGAGGGGGGGAGGGGACAGAGAGGGGGAAGGGGGGAAGAGAGGGATGGAAGGGGAGAGAGAAAGGGAAGGGGAGAGAGGGGGGAAGGGGTGAGAGGGGGGAAGGAGTGAGAGAGAGGGGACAAGATGAAAGAGAGAGGGGAAGGAGTGAGAGAGAGGGGAAGGGGAGAGAGAGGGGAAGGGGAGAGAGAGGGGAAGGGGAGAGAGTGGGGAAGGAGTTAGAGAGACGGAAGGGGAGACAGCGAGGAAGAGAAGGAGGTGGGGAAAGAGAGGAAGGGGATGGAGAGAGAGAGTGTGGATGGGAGGGAGAGAGAGTGGAAGGAGTGGGAGAGTGGGGAAGGGGAGAGAGCGGGAGGGGAGAGAAAGGGGAAGGAGTGAGAGAGAGGAGACAAGATGAAAGAGAGAGGGGAAGGAGTGAGAGAGAGGGGAAGGGGAGAGAGAGGGGAAGGGGAGAGAGAGGGGAAGGGGAGAGAGTGGGGAAGGAGTTAGAGAGACGGAAGGGGACACAGCGAGGAAGAGAAGGAGGTGGGAAAAGAGAGGAAGGGGATGTAGAGAGAGAGTGTGGATGGGAGGGAGAGCGAGTGGAAGGAGTGGGAGAGGGGAAGAGGAGAGAGCGGGAGGGGAGAGAAAGGGGAAGGAGTGAGAGAGAAGAGACAAGATGAAAGAGAGAGGGGAAGGAGTGAGAGAGAGGAGAAGGGGAGAGAGAGGGGAAGGAGTGAGAGAGAGGGGACAAGGGGAAAGAGAGAGGGGAAGGAGTGAGAGACAGGGAAGGGGCGACAGCGAGGAAGAGAAGGAGGTGGGAAAAGAAAGGAAGTGGAAGGGAATGGGGAGATTGGGTTGAAGAGAGAGCGGCAGGGGAGAGAGAGGGAGGACAGGAAAAGAGAGGTTAAGGGGAGAGAGGGGGAAGGAATGAGAGAGAGAGGAGGAGGGGAGAGAAAGGAGGATAACCTGAAAGGAATGGGCAAAGAGAGAGATAGGAGGGAGGGAAACGAGTGGGAGAAATGAGAGACGGGTATTTAAATACTAACATTAGGCCCCAGTGAGATTTGAACTCACGACCCACTGCTCTAACCCCTGAGCGATGGAGCCACCTGCTCTGGGAAAAACGGGAAGCAGCAGGAAAGAGAGGGGAAGGGAAAAGAGAGAGCAGAAGGAGTGAGAGAGGGGGGGAAGGGGAAAGAGAGAGGGGGAGGAGTGAGAGAGAGGGGAGGGGGAGAGATAGGGGTAAGGGGAGTCAGCGAGGAAGAGAGGGAATCGGGAAAGAGAGGGAGGGGATGGAGAGAGTGAGGGAAAGGAGTGAGTGAGGGAAGGAGAGAGGGGAATGAGTGAGAGACGGGGAAAGCGAGATAGTGGGAAAGTGAGAGAGGGGTAAAAAGATGTAGAGCGGGTCATGATGGGTGTTATATATGTAAATCTGTAAATACCTTGTGTAACCACCAGAGGGCTCATCCCCTGAAGTCCCAAGTGATCCCACAATCCCTTGGGAGCACCTGTACTTAAGGTGGCCTCACAGGCTGCAGAGGCACTCTGGAGACCTGTAAAAAACGACTATTGTCACACTTTGCTTTGAGCCCGCAGTATTTGGTCAGACTCTTTATTCATATACAACAACTGGCGACGAGATACGAACCCAACGATGCAAAGAACAGTGGGCATCCTGGAGAAATTTTCAGAGGGAGATGATTGGGAAACCTTCGTGGAGCGACTCGACCAATACTTTGTGGCCAACGAGATGGAAGGAGAAACGAACGCTGCCAAATGAAGGGCGATTCTCCTCACCGTTTGCAGGGCACCAACGTATGGCCTCATGAAAAACCTGCTTGCTCCAGCGAAACCCACAGAGAAATCATACGATGGGTTGTGCACACTGGTCTGGGAGCATGGAACCCGAAGGAAAGCGTTCTGATGGCGAGGTACCGGTTCTACACGTACAAGAGGTCTGAAGGCCAGGAAGTGGCAAGCTATGTCACCGAGCTAAGGGGCCTTGCAGGACATTGCAAATTTTGAAGGACATTTGGAGCACATGCTCAAGGACTTCTTTGTACTTGGCATTGGCCACGAAACTATACTTCACAAACTTTTGACTGTAGAGACCCCAACCTTGAGTAAGGCCATAGCGATAGCCCAGGCGTTTATTGCCACCAGTGACAATACAAAGCAAATCTTTCAGCACACAAGTGCTGCTACAAGTACTGTGAACAAAGTGATGTTGTTTTATAAACCTTTTATGATGGGGAGAGAGAGAGTGGGGGGGTGGGGGTTGGGGAGGGAGGGCAAGGAGAGGGAAAAAGGGGAGAGCGGGGGAATCTGAAAGGAAAGATTTAAATATTTAAATACTAAACTAACTTTGAGTAGGCCCACAGTGAGATTTGAACTCACGACCCCAGGTTTAACAAGACCAGTGCTCTAACCCCTGAGCTATGGAGCCACCTGCTGTGAGGAAGACAGGGGAAGGAGCAGGAAAGAGAGGGGAAGGAAGACAGCAAGGCAGAGAGAGGGGAAGGAAGAGCGAGAGTGGAAGGAGTGAGAGAGAGGGGAAGGGGAGAGAGAGGTGGAGGAACGGGAAAGAGTGGTGAAGGAGTGAGAGAGAGAGGGAAGGGTATATTAGGAGGAAGAGAGAGGTGCAGGGGAGAGAGAGAGGGACACGGAAAGAGAGGTGAAGGGAAGAGAGGGGGAAGGAGTGAGAAAGAGTGAAGAAGAGGAGGGAGCAGAAGGGGAGTGAGACAGGGGGAGGGGAGAGAAGTGAAGGGGAAGGGAAGAGAAGGGAAGGAGTGAGAGAGAGGGGGAAGGGGAGACAGGGAGGGGAATGGGAGAGAGAGAGGTGGGGAGAATGTAGAAGGGGGAGAGAGAAGGGAAGGAGTAGGAAAGAGGAAAGAGAGAGGGGAAGGGGAAAGAGAGGGAGGGGAAGGGGAGAGAGATGGGGAAGGGAAAGAGAGGGGAAGGGGAGAGAGAGGGAGAAAGGAAGAATATGAAAAGAAAGGGAAAGGCGAGAGAGAGGACGGAGGGAAGCGAGAGTGAGAGAGAGTAGGGGAAGGGAAGAGAGATGTCAAGGGGAGAAAGGGCGAAGGAGTGAGAGAGAGAAAGGGGGAAAGGGGGAAGGCAGAGAGGGGGAGAACCTGAACGAAAAGGGAAAAGAGTGGGAGGAATGAGAGACAGGCATTTAGGTCCCAGTGAGCTTTGAACCCACGACCCGTTGTTTGACAAGACCAGTGCTCTAACCCCTGAGCTATGGTGCCACCTACTCTCGGTAAGACAGGGGAAGAAGCAGGAAAGAGAGGGGAAGGGAAAAGAGCGAGTGGAAGGAGTGAGAGAGAGGGGGAAGGGGAGAGAGAGTGGATGGAGAGAGAGGGAAGGTGAGACAGGGAGGAAGAGAGAGGGGTATGAGAGAGAGAGGGAGGGGAAGGGGAGAGAGAGGGGAAGAAGTGAGAGAGAGAAGAAAGGAAAAGAGAGGGGGAGGGGGAGAGAGAGAGGGGAAGGGGAGAGAGAGGGAAGGAGTGAGGAAAGAATGAAAGTAGAGAGGGGGAAGGAGAGAGGGTGAGGCGAGGGAGGGGGAAGGGGGGAGAGGGGAATGAGTGAGTGACGGGGAAAAAAGATGTAGAACGGGTTATGATGGGGAAGGGAGAGAGAGATTTGGAAGCGGAGAGAGAATGTAAGAGAGACGAGAAGAGCCTGTTGTTCCAGGGTCGTTCTCAGAGCTGTTTAATATTTATAATTAAAGCCCTTGTTAATTTAAATAATGAACTAATTTTGAGTAGGCCCCCGTGAGAGTTGACCTCACAGCCCCTAGTTTATTAGACCAGTGACATAACCTCTGAGCTATGGAGCCACCTGCGCTGGGAAAAACAAGGGAAGGAGCAGGAAAGAGAGGGGAAGGGGAAAGAGAGAGTGGAAGGAGTGAGAGAGCGATGGAAGGGGAAAGAGAGGGAGAGGAAGGAGTGAGAGAGAGGGGGGAAGGGGAGAGACGGGAATGGAAGAAAGTTGGGAAAGAGAGAGGGAGGAGCGGGAAACAGAGGGGAAGGGAAAATAAAGAGTGGAAGGAGTGAGAGAGAGGGAAGGGGAGACAGCGAGGAAGAGAAGGCGGTGGGGAATGAGAGGAAGGGGATGGAGAGAAAGAGTGTGGAAGGGAGGGAGAGAGAGTGGAAGGAGTGGGAGAGAGGGGGAGTGGAGAGAGCGGAAGGGGAGAGAAAGGGGAACGAGTGAGAGAGAGGGGGAAGGGGAAGGGGATGGGGAGATTGGGTGGAAGAGAGAGCGGCAGGGGAGAGAGAGGGAGGACAGGAAAAGAGAGGTTCAGGGGAGAGAGGGGGAAGGAGTGAGAGAGAGAGGGGGAGGGGAGAGAGAGGAGGATAACCTGAAATGAAAGTGCAAAGAGAGAGATAGGAGGGAGGGAAACGAGTGGGAGAAATAAGAGACGGGTATTTGAACTCACGACCCACTACTCTAACCCCTGAGCGATGGAGCCACCTGCTCTGGGAAAAACGGGAAGGAGCAGGAAAGAGAGGGGAAGGGAAAAGAGAGAGCAGAAGGAGTGAGAGAGGGAGGAAGGGGAAAGAGAGAGGGGGAGGAGAGAGAGAGAGGGGAGGGGGAGAGAGAGAGAGGGGTGAGGGGAGACAGCGAGGAAGAGAGGGAGGTCGTGAAAGAGAGGGAGGGGATGGAGAGATTGAGGGGAAGGAGTGAATGAGGGAAGGAGCGAGGGGAATGAGTGAGAGACGGGAAAAGTGAGATAGTGGGAAAGTGAGATAGGGGTAAAAAGATGTAGAGCGAGTCATGATGGGTGTTATATATGTAAATCTGTAAATACCTTGAGCTCATCCCGTGAAGTCCCAAGGGATCCCACAATCCCTTGGGAGCACCTGTACTTAAGGAGGCCTCACAGGCTGGAGAGGCACTCTGGAGACCTGTAATAAAAGACTAAGGTCACACTTTGCTTTGAGCCCGCAGTATCTGGTCAGACTCTTTATTCATATACAACAACTGGCGACGAGATACAGATGATGAACCCAACGATGCAGAGAACAGTGGGCATCCTGGAGAAATTTTCGGAGGGAGATGATTGGGAAACCTTCGTGGAGTGACTCGACCAATACTTCGTGGCCAACGAGATGGAAGGAGAAACGAACGCTGCCAAACGAAGGCCGATTCTCCTCACCGTTTGCAGGGCACCAACGTATGGCCTCATGAAAAACCTGCTTGCTCCAGCAAAACCATACGATGAGTTGTGCACACTGGTCCGGGAGCATCGGAACCCGAAGAAAAGCGTTCTGATGGCGAGGTACCGGTTCTACACGTGCAAGAGGTCTGAAGGCCAGGAAGTGGCAAGTTATGTCACTGAGCTAAGGCGCCTTGCAGGACATTGAAAATTTTGAAGGACATTTGGAGCACATGCACAAGGACTTCTTTGTACTTGGCATTGGCCACGAAACTCTACTTTGCAAACTTTTGACTGTAGAGACCCCAACCTTGAGTAAGGCCACAGCGATAGCCCAGGAGATTATTGCCACCAGCGACAATACTAAGCAAATCTCTCAGCACACAAGTGCTGCTGTTTTTTAAACCTTTTATGATGGGGAGAGAGGGAGAAGGGGGAAGTCTGAAAGGGCAAAGTAACAGTAAGGAGGGAGAGATGCATATTTAAATACTGAACTAACTTTGAGTAGGCCCCAGTGAGAATTGAAATCACGACACCTGGTTTACAAGACCAGTGCTTTAACCCCTGATCTATGGAGTCACCTGCTGTAAGGAAGACAGGGGAAGGAACAGGAAAGAGAGGGGAAGTGAGACAGGGAGGCAGAGAGAGAGGAAGGGGAGAGCGAGAGTGGAAGGAGTGAGAGAGAGGGGAAGGGGAGAGCGAGAGTGGAAGGAGTGAGAGAGAGAGGGAAGGGTAGATTAGGAGAAAGAGAGAGGGGCAGGGGAGAGAGAGGGATGGGGAAAGAGAGGTTAAGGGAAGAGAGGGGGAAGGAGTGAGAAAAAGTGAAGAAGAGGAGAGAGCAGAAGGGGAGTGAGACAGGGGGAGGGGAGAGAAATTAAGCGGAAGGGAAGAGAGGGGAAGGAGTGAGAGAGAGGGGGAAGGGGAGACAGGGAGGGGAAGGGGAGAGAGAGGGGAATGAGTGACGAACAGAGACGAGGAAAGCGAGAGAGCAGGAACGAGTAAAAAGAGGCAGAATGTGTAGTGATGGGGAAAGCAGGCAGAGAGGCAAGAATAGGGAAACCTTTTCTTCTAGGGTCGGCCTTGGAGATGTTTATTATTTATAATCAAAGGCCTTGTTAATTGACAGTGAATTTAAATACTGAGTAAATTTTGAGGAGGCCCCTCTGAAAGCTGAAGACACAACCCCAGGTTTACTGAGCTACAGAGTCACCTACTTTGGAGAAGACAGGGGAAGGAGCAGGAAAGAGTGGGGAAGGGAAAAGAGAGAGTGGAAGGGGAGAGAGAGGGGGAAGGGGAGAGAGAGTGGAAGGCGAGAGAGAGAGGGGAAGGGGAGAGACAGAGGGGGAGAGGAAAGAGGTGGGAAGGGGAGAGAGAGAGGGGGAAGGGGAGAGAGAGTGGAAGGCGAGAGAGAGAGGGGAAGGGGAGAGACAGAGGGGGAGAGGAATGAGGTGGGAAGGGGAGAGAGTGTGTGGAAGGGAGGGAGAGAGTGGATGGAGTGAGAGAGGGAAGAGGAGAGAGGGGGGAGGAGTGGTTAGCGGACAGAGGGGTTGGGGAGAGAAGTAAGTTAGAGGAAGGAGAGAGAGGGGAATGAGTGGGGAGAGAAAGAAAGTCGAGAGGGAAGGTGAGAGAGAGAGGGGAAGTAGTGGGGAGAGAATGAAAGTAGAGAGGGAAGGGGAGAGCAAGAGAGGGGAAGGGAAGAGAGAGGGGGAAGGAGACAGGGTGAGGCAAGGGAAGGGGAAGAGACAGAGGGGACTGAGTGAGAGATGGGGAAAGCGAGATAGCGGGAAAGTGAGAGAGGGGTAAAAAGATGTAAAACAGGTCGTGATGGGGAAGGGAGAGAGAGATTTAGAAGTGGAGAGAGAGTGTAAGAGAGATGAGAAGAGGAGAGGGGGAAGGATGTGAGGGGAGCCTGTAGTTCCAATGTCGGTCTCGGAGCTGTTTAATATTTATAATTAAACCCCTTGTTAATTGACGGTGAATTTAAATACTGAGCTAATTTTGAGTAGGCCCCAGTGAGATTTGAACTCACGACCCTGAAGATAGGGAGCAAGAGAGAGGGGAAGGGGAGAGAGAAAGGCGGGGAGGGGAGGTGGAGAGAGGGGGGAAGGGAAGAGGGGAGATAGAGTTGGGAAGGGGAGAGAGTGGGGAAGATGAGAGAGGGGGGTGAGAGTGGGTAGAGAGTGGGGAGGGAGAAAGGGAGAGAGTGGGGAATGGGCCAGAGGGGGAAGGGGAGATTCTGATGGGAATGGGGAGAGCGAGAGCGAGGGAAGGAGAGAAAGGGAGTGGCCGTAAAACGTGGAGACAGGGGAGGGGAGGGAGAGAGTGGGGAAGAAAATGAAAAGGGAGAGGGGAAGGAGTGAGTGACAGTGGACGGAGAGAGAGGGGGAAGGAGAGAGAGAGGGGGAAGGGGAGAGAGAGAGGGGTATGGGAAGAGAGAGGGAGGGGAAGGAGAGGGAGAGGGGGAAGGGGAGGGAGAGTGGGGGAAGGGGAGCGAGAGCGAGGGGAAGGAGTGGGAGAGGGAGGAGGAAATGAGTAAAGAAGAGAGAGGGAACGGATGAGAGAGTGGAAGATGTGAGAGAGAGGGGGGGAATGGGAAAGCGAGAGGGGAAGGGGAGAGAGAGGGGGAAGGGGAGAGAGAGCGGAATGAGTGATAAAGAGAAACGGGGAAAGCGAGAGAGCAAAAATAGGCAGAATGTGTAGTGATGGGGAAAGCAGGGAGAGAGGGAGAAGGAGAACAGGAGAGTTTTTTGATCTCGGGTCGGTCTCGCAGCTGTTTAATATTTATAATTTAAATGCTGAACTAATTTTGAGTAGACCCCAGTGATATTTGAATCTACAACCCCTGGTTTACTAGATCAGTGCTCTAACCCCTGAGCTATGGAGTCACCTGCCCTGGGAATTACAGGGGAAGGAGTAGGAAAGAGAGGGGAAGGGCGAAGAGAGAGTGGAAGGAGTGAGAGAGAGGGGAAGGGGAGAGAGAGGGGAAGGGGAGAGAGAGAGTCGGGGAGGGGAAAGATAGGGAGGGAGGGGGAGAGAGTGGTGAAGGAGTGAGAGAGCAGAGAAGGAGTGAGAGAGCGGTGAATGGGAGAGAGGGGGAAGGGAGAGAGGGGTAGGAGTGAGAGAGAGCATAACGAGTGTTTAAGAGCGGGAAGGGGAGTGGGGGGAATGGGAGAGAAGGGGGAAGGGGAGGGAGTGGGGGAGGGGAGAGCGTGGGGAGGGGGAGGGAGAGAGTCTGATGGGAATGGGGAGAGCGAGAGCGAGGGAAGGAGAAAAAGGGAGGAAGGAGGGAGTGAAAAAAGTGGAGACAGGGGAGGAGAGAGAGAGAATGCCAGAGAAAATGAAAAGGGAGAGGGGAACGAGTGACCAACAGTGGACGGAGAGAGGGGGTAAGGGGAGAGAGAGGGGGAAGTGGAGGGAGAGGGGAAGTGGAGAGAGAGGGGAAGTGGAGAGAGAGAGGGAAGCAGAGAGATGGAGGGGGAAGGGGAAGGGGAGGGGGGAAAGGGGAGAGAGAAGGGGAAGGGGAGAGAGAAGGCGAAGGAGAGAGAGAGGGGGAAGCGGAGAGAGGGAGGGGGAAGGGGAGAGATAGCGAGGAAAGGAGAGAGGGAGAAGGGGGAAGGGGATTGAGAGATGGGGAAGGGGAGTGAGAGGGGGGAAGGGAAGAGAGACAGGGGAAGGGCAAAGAGAGGGGGGAAGGGTAGACAGGGGGAAGGTGAAAGAGAGGGAGGGGAAGAAGAGAGAGAGGGAGGAGGAAATGGGTAGAGAAGAGAGAGGGAACGGATGAGAGAGAGGAAGATGTGAGAGAGAGAGGGGGAACGGGAAAGAGCAAGGGGATGAGGAGAGAGAGGGGGAAGGAGAGAGAGACCGGAGAAAGGGGACAAAGACAGGAGGAAGGGGAAAGAGAGGGAGGGGAAGGAGAGAGAGAGGGAGGAGGAAATGGGTAGAGAAGAGAGAGGGAACGGATGAGAGAGAGGAAGATGTGAGAGAGAGGGGGAAGGGGAAAAAGAGGGAGGGGAACGGGAGAGAGTGTGAGCGAAGGGAAGAGAGACAGGAGGAAGGAGAGAGTGAGGGAAACATAGAAACATAGAAACATAGGAATTAGTTGCAGGAGTAGGCCATTCGGCCCTTCGAGCTTGCACCACCATTCAATGAGTTCATGGCTGAACATGCAACTTCAGGACCCCATTCCTGCTTTCTCGCCATACCCCTTGAACCCCCTAGTAGTAAGAACTCCATCTAACTCCTTTTTGAATATATTTAGTGAACTGGCCTCAACAATCTTCTGTGGTAGAGAATTCCACAGGTTCACCACTCTCTGGGTGAAGATGTTTCTCCTCATCTCGGTCCTAAATGGCTTACGCATTATCCTTCGACTGTGACCCCTGGTTCTAGACTTCCCCAACATTGGGAACATTCTTCCTGCATCTAACATGTCCAGTCCCATCAGAATTTTAAACATTTCTATGAGATCTCCTCTCATTCTTCTGAACTCCAGTGACTACAAGCACAGTTGATCCAGTCTTTCTTGATAGGCCAGTCCTGCCATCCCGGGAATCAGACTGGTGAACCTTCACTGCACTCCCTCAATAGCAAGAATGTCCTTCTTCAGATTAGGAGACCAAAACTGTACACAATACTCCAGGGGAGAGAGACAGGGGGAAGGGGTGAGATAGGGGAAGGAGAGAGAGAGGGGGAAGGGGAGAGAGAGGGGGGAAGGAGAGAGAGAGAGAAGAAAATGGGTAGAGGAGAGAGACGGAACAGGTGAGACAGAGGAAGATGTGTGAGCGAGGGGGAAGGGGAAAGAGTGGGAGGGGAACGAGAGAGAGTGAGGAAGGAAAAAGAGTGGGGAGGGGGAGAGAGTGGGGAAGGGGAGAGAGTGGGGAAGGGGAGAGAGGGGAAGGGGAGAGAGTGGGGAAAGGGAGAGAGTGGGGAAGGGGAGATAGTGGGGAAGAGGAGAGAGAGGGGAAGGGGAGAGACTATGGAAGGGGAGAGAGTGAGGAAGGGGAGAGAGTGGGGAAGGGGAGAGAGAGGGGAAGGGGAGAGAGAGGGGAAGGGGAGAGAGAGTGGAAGGGGAGAGAGTGTGGAACTGGAGAGAGAGGGGAAGGGGAGAGAGTGGGGAAGGGGAGAGAGTGGGGAAGGGGAGAGAATGGGGAAGGGGAGAGAGGGGAAGGGGAGAGAGTGGGGAAAGGGAGAGAGTGGGGAAGGGGAGATAGTGGGGAAGAGGAGAGAGAGGGGAATGGGAGAGACTATGGAAGGGGAGAGAGTGGGGAAGGGGAGAGAGTGGGGAAGGGGAGAGAGAGGGGAAGGGGAGAGAGAGGGGAAGGGGAGAGAGAGTGGAAGGGGAGAGAAGTGGGGAACTGGAGAGAGAGGGGAAGGGGAGAGAGTGGGGAAGGGGAGAGAGTGGGGAAGGGGAGAGAGTGGGGAAGGGGAGAGAGGGGAAGGGGAGAGAGTGGGGAAAGGGAGAGAGTGGGGAAGGGGAGATAGTGGGGAAGAGGAGAGAGAGGGGAAGGGGAGAGACTATGGAAGGGGAGAGAGTGGGGAAGGGGAGAGAGTGGGGAAGGGGAGAGAGAGGGGAAGGGGAGAGAGAGGGGAAGGGGAGAGAGAGTGGAAGGGGAGAGAGTGTGGAACTGGAGAGAGAGGGGAAGGGGAGAGAGTGGGGAAGGGGAGAGAGTGGGGAAGGGGAGAGAGACGGGAAGGGGAGAGAGTGGGGAAGGGGAGAGAGTGGGGAAGGGGAGAGAGAGAGGAAGGGGAGAGAGTGGGGTGGGGGAGAGAGTGGAAGGGGAACGGGAGAGATTGGGGAAGGGGAGAGAGTGGGGAATAAGTGAGAAGAGTAGCCAGGAAAATGAGAGAGCAGGAACGAGTAAAAAGAGGCAGAATATGTAGTGATGGGGAAAGCAGGGAGAGAGGGAAAGGGACAAGAACAGGGAAACCTTTTGATCTAGGATCAGTCTCGGAGCTGTTTAATATTTATAATTAAAGCCCTTGTTAATTTAAATACTGAGTTAATTTTGAGTAGGCCCCTGTTTATTGGACCAGTGCTCTAACCCCTGAGGTATGGAGCCACCTGCTCTGGGAAAGACAGGGGAAGGAGCAGGAAAGAGAGGGGAAGGGAAAAGAGAGAGTGGAAGGAGAGAGAGAGAGGAAAGGGGAGAGATTGGTGGAAGTGGAGAGAGAGAGGAAGAGAGGGAGGTGGGGAAAGAAAGGGAGGGGATGGAGAGAGAGCGTGTGGAGGGTGGGGAGAGAGGGGAAGGAGTGAGAGAGAGAGGGGGAGGACAGAGAGGGGAAGGGGAGAGAGAAGGGGAGAACCTGAAAGGAAAGGGAAAAGAGAGAGACAGGAGGGAGGAAAAAGGGTGACGAGAGTGGGAGGGATGAGAGACGGGTATTTAAATAATAAATTAAGTCCCAGTGAGATTTGTACTCACGACGCCTGGTTTACTAGACCAGTGCTCTAACCCCTGAGCTATGGCTACTATTTCTGGTGCAGACAGGGGAAGGAGCAGGAAAGAGAGGGGAAGGGGAAAAGAGAGGGGAAGGAGTGAGAGAGAGGGGAAGGGGAGAGAGAGAGGCAAAGGGGAGAGAGAGGGGAAGGCGAGAGAGATTGGATGGAGTGAGAGAGGGAAGGTGAGACAGGGAGGAAGAAAGAGGGGAATGGGAGAGAGAGAGGGAGGGGAAGGTGAGCAAGAGGGGAAGGAGTGACAGAGAGGAGAGAGGAAAAGAGAGGGAGAAGGTGCGAGCAGGAAGGCCGGAGTGAGAGGGGAAGGGGAAAAGAGAGGGGAAGGGGAGGGAGCGGGAAGGGGGGAGAGGGGAATGAGTGAGAGACAGGGAAAGCGAGAAAGGGAGAGAGGGCTAAAAAGATGTAGAATGGGGAAAGGCGGAGAGATATTTGGATGGAGAGAAAGTGTAACAGAGATGAGAGGTGGAAGAGGGGAGGCCTGTTGTTCCAGGGTCGGTCTCGGAGCTATTTAATATTTATAATTAAAGCCCTTGTTAATTGACGGTGAATTTAAATATTGAGCTAATTTTGAGTAGGCCCCAGGGAGATTTGAACTCATAACCCCTGGTTTACAAAATCAGCGCTCTAACCCCTGAGCTATGGAGCCACCTATTTTACGATAGACAGGGGAAGGAGCAGGAAAAAGAGGGGAAGGGAAAAGAGAGAGTGGAAGGAGTGAGAGAGAGGGGGATGGGGAGAGAGAGGGAGGGGAAGGGAGACAGCGAGGAAGAGAGGGAGGTGGGGAAAGAGAGGGAGGGGATGGAGAGAGAGAGAATGTGGAAGGGTGGGTAGAGAGAGGGGAAGGAGTGGGAGAGAGGGGGAGGGGAGAGATTGGGTGGGGAGAGAGAGGGGAAGGAGTGAGAGAGAGGGGAGGAAGGGGAGATCGGAGGAATAGAGAGGGGAAAAGGAGAGAGAGGTTAAGAGGAGAGAGGGGGAAGGAGTGAGAGAGAGAGGGGGATGGCAGAGAGGGGAAGGGGAGAGAGTGAGAGAGAGGGAAGGGGAGACAGCGAGGAAGAGAGTGAGGTGGGGAAAGAGAGGGAGGGGATGGAGAGAGAGAGAGAGAGTGTGTGGAAAGGTGGGAGAGAGAAGGGAAGGAGTGGGAGAGAAGGGAGAAAGGGAAGGAGATAAAGGGAGGAGAGAGGGGAGCGAAAAAGTGGAGACAGGGGAGGGGAGGGAGAGAGTTGGGGAGAAAATGAAAATGGAGAGGGGAAGGAGTTAGCGACAGTGAAAGGGGGGAGAGAGAGCGGGGGAAGGGGAGAGAGAGAGAGGGAAGGGGAGAGAGAGAGTGTGCGAAGGGGAGAGAGAGAGGGGGAAGGAGAGAGAGAGAGGGAGGGAAGGGGAAAGAGAGAGGGGGAAGGGGAGAGAGAGAGGAAAGGGGAGAGAGAGAGAGGAAAGAGGAGAGAGAGAGGGGGAAGGGGAGAGAGAGAGGAAAGGGGAGAGAGAGAGAGGGGGAAGGGGAGAGAGAGAGAGGAAAGGGGAGAGAGAGAGAGGAGGAAGGGGAGAGGGGAATGAATGCGAAAAGTAACGGGGGAAGCAGAAAGAGACAGAATGTGTAGTGATGTGGACAGCAGGGAAAGATAGAGAAGGGGAAAGGAAGGGTAAGGAGAACAGGAGAGCATTTGTTCCAGGGTGGGTCTCGGAGCTGCTTAATATTTATAATTAAAGCCATTGTTAATTGACGATGAATTTAAATACTGAGCTAATTTTGAGTTGGCCCCTGTGAGATTTGAACTCAATCCCTGGAGAGAGGGAGGAAGAGAGAGAGAGGCGGGAAGGGGAAAGAGAAAGAGGGGAGGGGGAGAGAGAGAGGTGTATGGGGTGGTCCCGGGGGTCAGGTTCACCTCTGACCTTCTAAGCAGTTCAAATTGCCCCCACTCTCTTGGGTTTTAGATTATGGATTAATTTGGGGTGTGATAAAGTGGAAGAGACAACTGGTTTGGTGCAAAAAAACTTTGATTTTATTAAGGATAAGAAAATACAATGTCACACTTATAATTACACTAATAAAGAACAATACATCACACATTCAAAGGGGTTACAGTGAAAATTATACCTCCTACCTCCCCGATTCCTAATCCTAGCTAGGTTAGACTCCAGGGCAGGCAGGGACTATGCTTACCAATCCTTTCTGGTCAGTTAGTGGTAGTTGGCGGTTTTGTGGTTCGTTGGATTCTGTAGGTTCTGCTTGCCGTACCCCGAACGTCGGAGAAGACTTCTTACTGCTCAATCTTCAGTTGGGCTGAGTCCACTGATGCGGTAGGGCACGTTTTGGATTTGTGGGGTAAGTACGCATTTTTTTTCGTTAGAAATAGGTTTCAAAGTCCTTTTAGGTAACGTTTGCACCTGTTGGTAGTCAGGCCGAGATTGTAGAGTGGAAACTTTCGATTCTTCGGTTTCTTCCTTGTGAAGTTTTGTTTCGAGGTTGGTCGATCGCAGTGGTTTTTAGTGGTACCACATTGGCTGTGGTCTGTTGCTGCCGCGCAGGTGATGTCCTTCCTTCCTTTTTGATTTCAGGACGTCAAGGCTGGAGATGTTAGTTTACAACTGTCGCGTTGGTTTCTCTCCCTTCTTGATGGCCAAGGCATATTATGGCATACCCTTTGTTAAAACAGTTATACTGTACCTTACCTTCGTGCCAAATCAGACCAAAATTCTTTGTTTAATTTTGGCGGGCTCGATAAAAGCTAATATGTCTCGGGTGGGCTGATCTTCTAAATCTGTTTCTTGATGGAAATATTAGCTTGGTAATCACAATGTTCTTTGTGCTTGGTTTTTGCATACAGGCTAGAGTGGGTCTTTTTTTATGGCATCAGCTGAAAATGGCTTTCCAGGTTCAGGTTGATGGCTGGCCATCTCTGAATTAATTGTTGCAATGTTAATGTCTCTTGTGGAGAAGGGTTTTCGAGTATCCATTTTCCACACAATCTATTTTAGTCTCAATGCCCCAAACAGTTTCAATAATCAAACTGGCTTCTTTATTTAGTTCTACTAAACCTGCCCACAGACTTAATTTGTCGTGTAGAATCCAAAATTCGATTAAAGTTTGTAGTTTCTTCCATGAGTATTTTAAGACTTCAAACTTTCTGGTAGATAGTTCCAAGTTAAATTTCCTTTCCAATGAGTCCAAACACTGTGTGGGGGGGGGGGTTTCCCACGAATTTTCCCACGAAGAGAGTGGGTGAAGGTGAGAAAGGGGGTAACGAGTGTTTAAGAGCAGGAAGGGGAGAGGGAGGAGCGAAGAGGAGAGAGAGGGGTGGGGAGTATGGGCCAGAGGGGGAGGGGGAGAGTCTGATGGGAAAGGGGAGAGCGAGAGCGAGGGAAGGAGAGAAAGGGAGCGAGGAGAGTGGAGACAGGGGAAGGAATGAGCGACATTGAAAGGGGCGAAAGACGAGAACAGGAAAGCCTTTTGTTCCAGGGTCGGTCTTGGAGCTGTTAAATATTTATAATTAAAGCCCTTGTTAATTGGTGGTGAAATTAAATATCAAGCTAATTTTGAGTAGGCCCCAGTGAGATTTGAATTGAAGACCCCTGGTTTAACAAGACCAGTGCTCTAACCCCTGAGCTATGGAGCCACCTGTTATAAAAACGACAGGGGAAGCAGCACGAAAGAGAGGGGAAGTGAGACAGGGAGGCAGAGAGAGGGGAAGGGGAGAGCGAGAGTGGAAGGAGTGAGAGGGGGGGAAGGAGCAGGGGAGAGAGAGGGGGGAGGGGAGAGAGATGAGGGAAGAAGAGAGATAATGAGGGAAGGGGAGAAGGAGAAGGGGGAAGGTGCAAGAGCGACGGGGGAAAGAGAGAGAGACGGGGGAAGGGGAGAGAGAGGGAAGGAGAGAGAGAGGAGGAAATGGGTCGAGGAAAGAGAGGGAATGGGTGAGAGAGAGGAAGATGTGAGAGAGAGAGGGCGAAAGGGAAAGAGAGGGAGGGGAACGGCAGAGAATTGGGAAGGGGAGAGAGTGGGGAAGGGGAGAGAGCGGGGAATGAATGATAAAGAGAAACAGGGAAAGCGAGAGAGCGGGAATGAGTAAAAAGAGGCAGAATGTGTAGTGATGGGGAAAGCAGGGAGAGAGGGACAAAATGAGAACAGGAGAGAATTTTCTTTTAGGGTCGGTCTCAGAGCTTTTGTATATCTTTAGCCTTTGTTAATTGACGGTGAAGTTTAATACTGAGCTAATTTTGAGTAGGGCTCTACTGGGATGTTGAACCCTCGACCTCTGGTTTAATAAACCAGTGTTGTAACCCCTGAGCTATGACGCCACCTGCTCTGGAATGGAGCAGGAAAGAGTGTGGAAGGGAAAAGAGAGAGGGGGAAGCGGAGAGAGTGAGAGAGAGGGGGAGGGGTAGAGAGGGAGGAAGAGAAGAGAGAAGGGGAAGGGGAGAGAGAGAGGGGAAGGGGAGAGAGTGGGGTAGGAGTGAGAGAGAGGGGGAGGGGGAGACAGGGACGAAGAGAGAGGGGAAGGGGAGAGACAGAGGGGGAGAGGAAAGAGGGGGTGATACGTCCTTACTACACAGTATAAATGCACACGAGGCCCATGCTTGAGAGAAGGTCAGTCTGTGACCTGTCCTTTATTCCTTAGCACTCAAGTGATGAAGGTGGGTGGAGCTTCCTCTTTTATACCTGAAGGTCCAGGTCAGGAGTGTCTCCCACCTGGTGGTCAGTGTTCTCACGGTGTACAACTTAGGTCAGTTTATAAATGGGTTACAATGCTGGTTGAATACATGACATCACCTCCCCCCCCAAAGTCTTATTGGGATCACAGGTTGAGTCTCTCTGGTGGTTTACGCTCCCTTGTAGAGCGCCTGAGTTGGGGCTCCGGTTGTTGGGCGCTGGCCTGAGTGTCTGTTTGCAGTGCCTCAGGCCTGTCCAGACTGCCCACAGTGACTGGGCTCTCCTCCCTTTGGTTCCGGTGGTCGGTCACCTGTGGTGGAGTGAACTCTATATCGTGTTCTTCCTCTGCTTCTTCTATGGGGTTGCTGAATCTCCTTTTTGTTTGATCCACATGTTTGCGGCAGATTTGTCCATTGGTAAGTTTAACTACCAGAATCCTATTTCCCTCTTTGGCAACCACAGTGCCTGCGAGCCATTTGGGCCCTGCAGCGTAGTTGAGGACAAAAAGAGGATAATTTACATCAATACATCGCGCCCTCGCATACCTGTCATGGTAGTGATATTGTGACTGGCGCCTGCTCTCGACAATTTCTTTCATGGTGGGGTGTATAAGGGATAATCGGTTTTGAGCGCCCTTTTCATTAGTAGCTCTGCGGGTGGAACCCCTGTGAGCGAGTGTGGTCGGGATCTATAGGCTAACAGGAGGCGTGATAAGTGGGTTTGTAGGCAACCCCCTTGGAATCTGAGCATCCCCTGTTTGATTATCTGCACTGCTCGTTCTGCCTGGCCGTTTGAGGCTGGCTTGAACGGTGCCATTCTAACATGGTTAATTCCATTGCCTGCCATGAAGTCCTGGAATTCAGTGCTTGTGAAGCACGGGCCATTGTCGCTGACCAAGATGTCCGGTAGACCGTGGGCGGCGAACATTGCCCGTAGACTTTCTACCGTGGCAGAGAATGTGCTTGAATTTAAAATGTCACACTCGATCCATTTGGAGTCGGCGTCTACTACAACCAAAAACATTTTCCCCATGAAAGGACCTGCATAGTCCACATGGATGCGTGACCAAGGCTTGGCGGGCCATGGCCAGGGGCTAAGGGGGGCTTCCCTGGGTGCATGGCCCAGCTGGGCACACGTGTTGCACCTGCGAACACAAAGTTCCAGATCTGCATCTAATCCTGGCCACCAAACATGTGACCTGGCAATTGCCTTCATCGTGACAATGCCCGGGTGCCCATTGTGGAGTTCTCTGATGAACACCTCTCTGCCCATCTGGGGCATGACTACGCGGTTTCCCCACAGTAGGCAATCGGCCTGAATCGAGAGCTCATCTTTGCGCCTGTGAAATGGTTTAAATTTCTCAGGGCATGCCCTGTACGTGGCTGCCCAGTCCCCATTCAGGACACATTTATTGACTAAAGACAATAGCGGGTCTCTATTTGTCCAGACTTTAATCTGACGGGCTGTCACGGGGGAGCCTTCGCTTCCGAAAGCTTCAACGGCCATGACCATCTCAGCACCATGCTCAGTAGCCCCCTCAGTGGTGGCTAGTGGGAGCCTGCTGAGTGCATCGGCCCAGTTTTCGGTGCCCGGTCTGTGCCGAATTGTGTAGTCATAGGCAGCTAACGTGAGTGCCCAACTCTGTATGCGGGCCGATGCGTTTGCATTTATGGCCTTGTTGTCGGCCAAAAGGGACGTTCGGGGTTTGTGATCTGTCTCCAGCTCAAATTTCCTGCCAAACAGGTACTGGTGCATTTTCTTTACCGCATATACACATGCGAGCGCCTCCTTTTCTACCATCCCGTAGCCCCTTTCTGCCTGGGACAGACTCCTGGAGGGATAAGCTACCGGCTGTAACTGACCCTTGGCATTGACATGCTGCATCATACACACGACACCATAGGACGACGCATCGCACGTTAACACAAGTTTCTTACATGGGTCATATAGCGTTAACAGATTGTTGG
Organism: Pristiophorus japonicus; assembly: GCF_044704955.1. Lineage (NCBI taxonomy): Eukaryota > Metazoa > Chordata > Chondrichthyes > Pristiophoridae > Pristiophorus > Pristiophorus japonicus. The sequence continues at coordinate 478,363 of NW_027254372.1, forward strand.
AACATAACAAATTGCGTGCTCTATTAAAAGCCGTTTCCTGGCTGTCCCCCCAGACCCATTCGCGACCTTTGCGTAGGAGCACGTGTAGCAGCTCTAGCAGCGTGCTCAATTTGGGAAGAAAGTTACCAAAATAGTTCAGGAGCCCCAGGAACGAATGCAGCTCCATCGTGTTACGGGGTCTGGGTGCTCTCTGGATCGCTTCCGTCTTGGACGCAGTAGGGCTGAACCCGTCTGCTGCTACCCTCCCCCCCAGGAATTCTGCCTCTGGAGCTAGGAAGATGCACTTCGCCTTTTTCACTCACAGACCTACCCGGTCCAGTCTGCGTAGCACCTCCTCCAGGTTGTGGAGGTGTTCTTCAGTATCGTAACCCATAATGAGGATGTCGTCCTGAAAAACCACCGTCCCTGGAATCGACTTGAGGAGGCTTTCCATATTTCATTGAAAGATCGTGGCGGCCGAGCAAATCCCGAACGGACATCTGTTGTACTCAAACAACCCCTTGTGTGTCGTGATGGTGGTCAGCTTCTTCGACTCACTCACCAGCTCCTGGGTCATGTAAGCTGAGGTCAGGTCCAATTTTGAAAAACGTTTGCCACCGGATAGGGTCGCAAAGAGGTCCTCCGCTTTCGGTAGCGGGTACTGGTCTTGGAGCGACATCCGATTGATGGTGGCCTTGTAATCGCCACATATCCTGACCGACCCATCCGCCTTGAGCACCGGCACAATCGGGCTCGCCCAGTCACTGAATTCGACTGGTGAGATGATGCCTTCCCTCAACAGGTGGTCCAATTCACCTTCTATCTTTTCCCGCATCACGTACGGGACCGCTCTGGCCTTGTGCTGTACTGGTCTGGCGTCCGGGTTTATGTGAATCACTACCTTGGCCCCCATGAAAGTGCCAATGCCGGGTTGAAATAATGAGTCAAATTTGTCCAGGACCTGTGAGCATGATACTCGCTCCACAGAGGAAATTGCATTGACATCGCCCCATTTCCAGTTCATGACAGCAAGCCAACTCCTCCCCAGTAGTGCGGGACCGTCCCCTGGGACAATCCAGAGTGGCAACCTGTTCTCCGAATTTTTGTGGGTCACGACTTCCGTGGCGCTGCCTAGCGGAATGATCTGCTTTGTATAAGTCCATAGCTGTGCGTCAATCGGCGATAATTTTGGCCTCCTGGCCTTGGATGCCCACAACTTTTCGAACTGTTTGATACCCATCAGGGACTGGCTGGCACCCGTGTCTAACTCCATTGATACTGGGATGCCATTGAGGAGCACTTTCATCATTATCGGTGGCGTCCTGGTGTATGAACTGTATACGTGCTCCACATGAACTCACTGAACTTCAGCTTCCAGCGATTTCCCCCAGTGTCCATTTCTGCAATTTCTGCAGGTATTTTGCTCATCTCTGCAAACTCCGGCTGAATGTGTGCCTCCAAGCCTCCAGCATGAGTTGTGGTTTGAAACAAAAGGTCCTTTGCCAGTCGATCGTCCCTGACTGCCCCTGTTATTGTCCTTGAGTGCACCATTAACAGGTCTTGATGGGCCCATTACTGGCCGCGTTGTCCCTTGCAATGGTGTGAATCGCTGTTCAGCTTGCCATTGTCTCTGTCGAACTCCCCCTCTGGGTTCAACTACATGTTGGGGCATGCCTGACTGCCCTTGTCTGCCTGGAGAACTGTGTGCTGCTTTAACAATGTTGAATCTCTGTCCCAACCATTCCTTAACACAGTACCTGTCGTCTGTTCTGCTAGTGGCCATGCTTGCGTGGTTTAAATTCCAGTTTCTTGTCGCCATTGATACGTCCTTACTACACAGTATAAATGCACACGAGGTCCATGCTTGAGAGAAGGTCAGTCTGTGACCTGTCCTTTATTCCTTAGCACTCAAGTGATGAAGGTGGGTGGAGCTTCCCCTTTTATACCTGAAGGTCCAGGTTAGGAGTGTCTCCCACCTGGTGGTCAGTGTTCTCACGGTGTACAACTTAGGTCAGTTTATACATGGGTTACAATGCTGGTTGAATACATGACAGGGGAGAAGGGGAGAGCGTGTGTGGAGGGAGGGAGAGAGTGGATGGAGTGAGAGAGGGAAGGGGAGTGGTTAGCGGACAGAGGGGTTGGGGAGAGAAGTAAGATAGACGAGGAAGGAGAGAGAGGGGAAGGAGTGGGGAGTGAATGAAAGTAGAGAGGGAAGGGGAGAGCAAGCGGAGAGAGAGGGGAATGGGAGTGAGGGGGAGGCGATTGAGTGGAAAGGGGGCAGAGGGGAATGAGTGAAAGACGGGGTGAAAAGATGTAGAATAGGTCATGATGGGGAAGGCAGAGAGGGCTTTGGAAGGGGAGAGAGAGTGCAAGAGAGACGAGCCTGTTGTTGCATGGTCAGTCTTAGAGCTGTTTAATATTTATAATTAAAGCCCTTGTTAATTAATGATGAATTTAAATACTGAGCTAATTTTGAGCAGGCCCCAGTAAGATTTGAACTCACAACCAATGGTTTATAAGTCTAGTGCTCTAACCCAGAGCTATTAAGCCACATTTGCAGAAGCTGATAGGAAAAGGAGTAGGAAAGAGAGGGGAAGGGAAAAGAGAGAGTGGAAGGAGTGAGAGAGAGAGGGAAGGGGGAAGAGAGGGGGAAGGAGAGAGAGAGAGGAAGAGGAAAAAGAGACAAGGGGATGGGGAGAGAAAGGGGAAGGGGAGAGAGAGAAGGGAAGAGAGGGTGGAGAAAGTGGGTAGGGGAGAGAGTGAGAGAGGGGAATGAGTGAGAGATGGGGAAAGCAAGATGGTGGGAAAGGGAGAGAGGGGTAAAAAGATGTAGAACGGGTCATGATGGGTATTATATATGTAAACCTGTAAATACTTTGCGTAACCACCAGAGGGCTCATCCCCTGGGGTCCCAAGGGATCCCACAATCCCTTGGGAGCACCTGTACTTCAGGAAGCCTCACAGGCTGGAGACCTGTAATAAAAGAGTAAGGTCACACTTTGCTTTGAGCCCGCAGTATCTGGTCAGACTCTTTATTCATACACAACAACTGGCGACGAGATACAGATGACGAACCCAACGATGCAGAGAACAGTGGGCATCCTGGAGAAATTTTCGGAGGGAGATGATTGGGAAACCTTCGTGGAGCGACTCGACTAATACTTCGTGGCCAACGAGATGGAAGGAGAAACGAACGCTGCAAAACGAAGGGCGATTCTCCTCATCGTTTGCAGGGCACCAACGTATGGCCTGATGAAAAACCTGCTTGCTGCAGCGAAACCCACAGAGAAATCGTACGATGAGTTGTGCACACTGGTCCGGGAGCATCGGAACCCGAAGGAAAGCGTTCTGATGGCGAGGTACCGGTTCTACACGTACAAGAGGTCTGAAGGCCAGGAAGTGGCAAGCTATGTCACCGAGCTAAGGGGCCTTGCAGGACATTGCAAATTTTGAAGGACATTTGGAGCACATGCTCAAGGACTTCTTTGTACTTGGCATTGGCCACAAAACTATACTTCGCAAACTTTTGACTGTAGAGACCCCAACCTTGAGTAAGACCATAGCGATAGCCCAGGCGTTTATTGCCACCAGTGACAATACTAAGCAAATCTCTCAGCACACAAGTGCTGCTGTTTTATAAACCTTTTATGATGGGGAGAGAGAGAGTGTGAGGGTGTGGAGGGAGAGAGAATAAGAGACTCTGAAAGGAAAGGGAAAGTGAGGAGGGAGAGCAAAAGGGCAGAGGAGAGAGATGCATATTTAAATACTAAACTAACTTTGAGTAGGCCCAAGTGAGATTTGAATTCATGACCCTTGGTTTGACAAGACCAGTGCTCTAACCCCGGAGCTATGGAGCCACCTGCTGTAAGGAAGACGGGGGAAGGAGCAGGAAAGAGAGGGGAAGGGGGACAGTGAGGCAGAGAGAGGGGAAGGGGAGAGTGAGGGTGGAAGGAGTGAGAGAGAGGGGAAGGGGAGAGAGAGGTGGAGGAACGGGAAAGAGTGGTGAAGGAGTGAGAGAGAGAGGGAAGGGTAGATTAGGAGAAAGAGAGGGGAGCAGGGGAGAGAGAGAGGGACCGGGAAAGAGAGGTTAAGGGAAGAAAGGGGGAAGGAATGAGAAAGAGTGAAGAAGAGGAGGGAGCAGAAGGGGAGTGAGACAGGGGGAGGGGAGAGAAGTGAAGGGGAAGGGAAGAGAGGGAAAGGAGTGAGAGGGGGGGAAGGGGAGACAGGGAGGGGAAGGGGAGATACGGAGGTGGGTAGAATGTAGAATATGGAAGGGGGGAGAGAGAAGGGATGGAGTAGGAAAGAGGGAAGGGGGAAAGAGAGGGAGGGGAAGGGAAGAGAGATAGGGAACGGAAAGATAGGGGAAGGGGAGAGAGAGGGAGAAGGGAAGAATCTGAAAGGAAAGGGAAAGGAGAGAGAGAGGAGGGAGGGAATAGAGATTGAGAGAGAGGAGAGGAAGGGGAGAGAAAGGGAGGAAGGGGAAAGAGATGTTAAGGGGAGAGAGGGGGAAGGAGTGAGAGAGAGAGAGGGGGAGGGCAGAGAGGGGGAGAACCTGAAAGAAAAGGGAAAAGAGTGGGAGGATTGAGAGACAGCTACTTAAATACTAAATTAGGCCCCAGTGAGATTTAAACCCACAACCGCTGGTGTACGAGACCAGTGCTCTAACCCCTGAGCTATGGAATCATCTACTTTGGGAAAGACAGGGGAAGGAGCAGGAAAGAGAGGGGAAGGGAAAAGAGAGGGAGGGGAAGGGGAGAGAGAGGGGGGAAGATGAGAGAGTGAGAAGGTGAGAGAGGGGGGAATGGGCCAGAGGGGGAGGGGGAGAGTCTGATGGGAAAGGGGAGAGCGAGAGCGAGGGGAGGAGAGAAAGGGAGGTGGGAGGTGGGAGGGGGCAAGAAGTGTGGAGACAGGGGAGGGGAGGGAGAGAGTGGGGGAGAAAATGAAAAGGGAGAGGGGAAGGAGTGAGTGACAGTGGAAGGGGAGAGAGAGAGGGGGAAGGGAAGAGAGAGGGGGAAGGGGAGAGAGAGGGGGAAGGGAAGAGGGGTGATGGGGAAAGGGGAGAGATACCGAGGGAAGAGGAGAGGGTGGAGGGTGCAGGGGGGAAGGGGAGAGGAGAGAGATTGAGCAAAGGGAAGAGAGACGGGGAAGGGGTGAGATAGGGCCGGAGAGAGAGAGGGGGAAGGGAGAGAGAAGGGGAAGGGAAGAGGGGAGAGGGGGAAAGGGGAGAGATACCGACTGAAGGGCCGAGGGTGGAGGGTGACGGGGGGAAAGGGAGAGGAGAGAGAGTGAGCGAAGGGAAGAGAGACGGGGGAAGGGGTGAGATGGGGAGGAGAGAGAGAGGGGGGAAGGGAGAGAGAGGGGGAAGGGAAGAAGGGAGAGGGGGAAAGGGGAGAGGGTGGAGAGGGAAGAGGGGAGAGGGGGAAAGGGGAGAGGGTGGAGGGTGAAGGGGGAAAGGGAGAGGAGAGAGAGTGAGCGAAGGAGAGAGAGGGGGAAGGGAGAGAGAAAGGGGGAGGAGAGAGAGAGAGAGAGGAGGAAATGGACAAAGGAGAGAGAGGGAATGTTTGAGAGAGAGGAAGATGTGAGAGGGAGGGGGAAAGGGCAGGGGAAGGGAAAAGAGACAAAACGTGTCATGATGGGGAAGTTGGAGAAGGGAAAAGGAGAACCTTTTGTTCCAGGGTCAGTCTCGGAGATATTTAATATTTATAATTGAAGCCCTTGTTAATTGACGATGAATTTAAATACTGAGCTAATTTTGAGTAGGCTCAAGTGAGATTTACTAGACCAGTGCTCTAACCCCTGAGCTATGGAGCCACCTGCACTAGGACAGCCAGGGGAAGGAGAAGGAAAGAGAGGGGAAGGGAAAAGAGCGGGTGGAAGGAGTGAGAGAGAGAGGGAAGAGTAAAGAGAGAGGGGAAGGGAGCGAATGGGGAAGGAGTGAGAGAGAGGGAGAAGGGAAGAGAGTGGGGAAGGAGTGAGAGAGAGGGAAAAGGGGAGACAGGGAGGAAGAGAGAGACAGAGGGGGGAGAGGAAAGAGGGGGGAAGGCGAGAGAGTGTGTGGAGGGAGATATTGGATGGTGTGAGAGAGGGAAGGGGAGAGAGTGGGAAGGAGTGTGGAGTGAATGAAAGTAGAGAGGGAAGTGGAGAGCAAGAGAGAGGGAAGGGAGGGAGAGGGAAGGAGAAAGTGGGGAGAGGGGAATGAATGAGAGACAGGGAAAGCGAGATCGCGGCAAAGGGAGAGAGGGGTAAAAAGATGTAGAAGTGGTTGTGATGGGGAAGGGAGAGAGAGATTGTTACACAGGGGAGCCTGTTGTTCCAGGGTTGGCCTCGGAGCTGTTTAATATCCTTGTTAACTGATGGCGAATTTAAATACAGAATTAACTTTGTGTAGGCCACAGTGATATTTGATCTTACAACCGCTGGTTTACCAAACCACTGCTTTAACCCCTGCGCTAAGGAGCCACCTGCTCTAAAAATGACAAGGGAGGAGCAGGAAAGAGAGGGGAAGGGAAAAGAGAGATGGAAGGAGTGAGAGAGAGAGGGAAGGGGAGAGGAACGGAAGAGAGCAGTGAAGGAAAGGTAGATTCGGAGAAAGAGAGAGGGATGGGGAAAGAGAGGTTCAGGGAAGAGAGGTGGAAGGAGTGAGAAAGAGGAGAGAAGTGAAGGGGAAGGGAAGAGAGTGAGAGATGGGGAAGGGAAAGAGAGGGGAAGGATCTGAAAGGAAAGGGAAAGGAGAGTGAGAGGAGGGAGGAAGTGGTGAGCGAGAGGAGGGGAAGGGGAAAGAAGTGAGAGAGAGGGGGAGGGCAGAGAGAGGGGGAGAACCTGAAAGGAAAGGGAAAAGTGGGAGGAATAAAAGACAGGTATTTAAATACTAAATTAGGCCCAAGGGAGATTTGAACCCACGAGCCCTGGTTTACTAGACGAGGGCTCGAAATCCTGAGCTCTGGAGCCACCTGCTCTGGGAAAGATAGGGGAAGGAGCAGGAAAGAGAGGGGAAGGGAAAAGAGAGAGTGGAAGGAGTGAGAGAGGGGGGGAAGGGGAAAGAGAGGGAGGGGAAGGGGGGAGAGGTGGGGGGGAAGGGAGAGAAAGGGAGAAAGGGAGAAGGGGAGAGAGGGGGGAATGGGCCAGAGGGGGAGGGGGAGTCTGATGGGAAAAGGGAGAGAGAGAGCGAGGGAAGGAGATAAAGGGAGGAGGGAGGGGGGCGAGAAGAGTGGAGACAGGGGAGGGGAGGGAGAGTGTGGGGGAGAAAATTAAACGGGAGAGGGGATGGAGTGAGCGACAGCGGAAGGGGAAAGAGGGGGAAGGGGAGGGAGAGGGTGAAGGGTGAAGGGGAACCAGGGTGCAGGGGACAGATAGGGGAAGCAGAGTGAGGGGGGGAAGGAAAGAGAGGGGGGAAGGAGAGAGAGATAGAGGAGAAAATGGGTAGAGGAGAGAGAGGGAACAGTAAATAGAGGAAGATGTGTGAGAGAGGGGGAAGGGGAAAGAGTGGGGAATGAGGGAGAGAGAGAGGAAGGGGAGAGAGTGGAATGAGTGAGAAAAGTAGCAGGGAAAACGAGAGAGCGGGAACGAGAAAAAGAGGCAGAATGTGTAGTGATGGGGAAAGTAGGGAGAGAGGGAAAGGGGGAAAGGGCGGGTCAGGGGACGATAGGGGAGAGAGACAAGAACAGGAAAGCCTTTTGATCTCGGGTCAGTCTCGGAGCTGTTTAATATTTGTAATTAAAACCCTTGTTAATTGACATAAATTTAAATACTGAGTTAATGTTGTGAAGGCCCCAATGAGATTTGAACCCTCGACCCCTGGTTTACAAGACCAGTGCTCTAACCCCTGAGCTATGGAGCCACCTGCTCTGGGCAAGACAGGGAAGGAGCAGGAAAGAGAGGTGAAGGGAAAAGAGAGAGTGGAAGGAGTTCGAGAGAGCGGGGATAGCGGGAGAGTGGGTCGAGAGGGAGAAGGGGAGAGTGGGGGGAATGGGCCAGAGGGGGAGGAGGAGATACTGATGGGAAAGGGGAGAGCGAGAGCGAGGGAAGGAGAGAAAGGGAGGTGGGAGGGGGGCGAGACGAGGGGAGGAGAGGGAGAGAATGGGGGAGAAAATTAAAAGTTAGAGGGGAAGGCGTGTGCGACAGTGGAAAGGGAGAGAGAGAGAGAGAGGGGGAAGGGGAGAGAGCGAGATAGAAGGAGAGAGGAAGGGGAAGGGGAGAGAGAGACGGAAGGAGAGAGATACCGAGGGAAGGGGAGATAGACAGGGTGAGGGGAGAGAGTGTGAGCTAAGGGAAGAGAGACAGGAGGAAGGGGAGAGAGAGTGAGGGAAACATAGAAACATAGAAACATAGAAAATAGGTGCAGGAGTAGGCCTTTCGGCCCTTCGAGCCTGCACGGCCATTCAATGAATTCATGGCTGAACATGCAACTTCAGTACCCCATTCCTGCTTTCTCTCCATACCCCTTGATCCCCCTAGTAGTAAGAACTACATCTAACTCCTATTTGAATATATTTAGTGAACTGGCCTCAACAACTTTCTGTGGTAGAGAATTCCACAGGTTCACCACTCTCTGGGTGAAGAAGTGTCTCCTCATCTCGGTCCTAAATGTCTTACCCCTTATCCTTAGACTGTGATCCCTGGTTCTGGAGTTCCCCAACATTGGGATCATTCTTCCTGCATCTAACATGTCCAGTCCCATCAGAATTTTAAACATTTCTATGAGATCTCCTCTCATTCTTCTGAACTCCAGTGAATACAAGCCCAGTTGATCCAGTCTTTCTTGATAGGTCAGTCCTGCCATCCCGGGAATCAGTCTGGTGAACCTTCGCTGCACTCCCTCAATAGCAAGAATGTCCTTCCTCAGGTTAGGATACCAAACTTTACACAATACTCCAGGGGAGAGAGACAGGGGGACGGGGTGAGATAGGTGAAGGAGAGAGAGAGGGGGAAGGGGAGAGAGAGAGAGGGGAAGGAGAGAGAGAGAGAGAACAAAATGGGTAGAGGAGAGAGAGGGAACAGGTGAGACAGAGGAAGATGTGTGAGCGAGGGGGAAGGGGAAAGAGTGGGAGGGGAACGAGAGAGAGTGAGGAAGGAGAGAGAGTGGGGAGGGGGAGAGAGTGGGAGGGGAGAGAGAGAGGGGGTGGGGAGAGAGATTGGATGGAGTGAGCGAGGGAAGGTGAGACAGGGAGGAAGAAAGAGGGGAACTGGGAGAGAGAGGGAAGGGAAGGTGAGCAAGAGGGGAAGGAGTGAGAGAGAGGAGAGAGGAAAAGAGAGGGGGAGGGTGCGAGCGGGAAGGGCAGAGTGAGAGGGGAAGGGGAAAAGAGAGGGGAAGGGGAGGGAGTGGGAAGGGGGGAGAGGGGAATGAGTAGTGAGAGACAGGGAAAGCGAGAAAGGGAGAGAGGGCTAAAAAGATGTAGAATGGGGAAAGGCGGAGAGAGATTTGGATGGAGAGAAAGTGTAACAGAGATGAGAAGAGGAGAGGGGAGGCATGTTGTTCCAGGGTCGGTCTCGGAGCTGTTTAATATTTATAATTAAAGCTCTTGTTAATTGACAGTGAATTTAAATATTGAGCTAATTTTGATTAGGCCCCAGTGAGATTTGAACTCACAACCCCTGAGCTATGGAGCCATCTGTTTTAGGAAAGACAGGGGAAGGAGCAGGAAAGAGAGGGGAAGTGAAAAGAGAGAGTCGAAGGAGTGAGAGAGAGGGGGAAGGGGAGAGAGAGGAAGGAAGGGAGAGAGAATGTGGAAGGGTGGGGAGAGAGGGGGGAAGGAGTGGGAGAGAGGGGGAGGGGAGAGATTGGGTGGGGAGAGAGATGGGAAGGAGTGAGAGAGAGGGAGGAAGGGGAGATGGGAGGAATTGAGAGGGGAAAAGGAGAGAGAGGTTAAGAGGAGAGAGGGGGAAGGAGTGAGAGAGAGAGGGGGAGGGCAGAGAGGGGAAGGGGAGAGAGTGAGAGAGAGGGAAAGGGAGACAGCGAGGAAGAGAGTGAGGTGGGGAAAGAGAGGGAGGGGATGGAGAGAGTGTGTGGAAGGGTGGGAGAGAGAAGGGATGGAATGGGAGAGAAGTTAGGAAGGGGAGACTGGGGGAAAGAGAGAGGGGAAGGGGAGAGAGAGGTTCAGGTGAGAGAGGCGGAAGGAGTGAGAGAGAGGGGGAGGGGAGAGAGAGGGGGAAAACCTGAAAGGAAAGGAAAAGAGAAAGACAGGAGGGAGGGAAAAGGGGAAAGGGAGAGAGTGGAAGGAGTGAGAGAGAGGAGGAAAGGGGAGCGAGAGGCTGGGGAAGGGAAGAGAGAGGGGAGGGAGGGAGAAGTCGGGGAGAGGGAAATGAGGGGAAGATGGGGAAAGTGAGAGAGGGAAGGGGAGAGAGAAGGAGCCGGGTAGAGAGAGGGGAAGGGGAGTGGGAAGGGAGAGAGAGGGGGAAGGATAAAGAGTGAGGGAATAGAGGGGGAATTAGAAAGAGGGTGTGGTGAGGGAGGAGGATGGGGGAGAGGGGAATGAGGGAGAGATGGGGAAAGCGAGATAGTGGGAAAGGGAGAGAGGAGTGAAAATATGTAGAACTGATCGTGATGGGGAAGGGAGAGAGAGATTTGGAAGGGGAGAGAGAGTGTAAGAGAGACGAGAGGAGGAGTGGGGGGAAGGGTGTGAGGGGAGCCTGTTGTTCCAGGGTCAGTCTCAGAGCTGTTTAATATTTATAATTAAAGCCCTGGTTCATTGACGGTGAATTTAAATACTGAGTTAATTTTGAGTAGGCCCCAGTGAGATTTGAACCCACAATCTCCGGAGACAGGGAGAAAGAGAGAGGGGAAGGGGAGAGAGAGAGAGGCGGGGAGGGGAAAGAGAGGGAGGGAGGGAGGGGAGAGAGTGGCCAAGGGGTGAGAGAGAGGGGAATGGGAGAGTGGGAAGGGGAGAGAGGGGGGAAGCAGAAGTGGAGAGATGGGGGATGGGCTGGAGGTGGAGGGGAGAGTCTGATGGGAATGAGGAGAGAGAGGGGGGGAAGGAGAGAAAGGGAAGAGGGAGGAGGGTGAGAAGAGTGGAGAGAGGGGAAGGAGTGAGCCACAGTGGACGGAGAGAGAGGGGAGGAGAGGGAGGGGAGAGAGAGAGAGAGAGGGGAGTGGGGAGAGAGAGGGTGAGAGAGAGAGGAAGGTGAGAGCGAGGGGAAGGAGTGAGAGAGACGGAAGGGGAGAGAGAGGGGGAAGGAGTGAGAGAGAGGGGACAAGTGGAAAGAGAGAGGGGAAGGAGTGAGAGAGAGGGGAAGGGGAGAGGAGAGAGAGATGAAGGCTAGAGAGAGGGGAACGGGAGAGAGTGGGGAAGAAGGAGAGAGACGGAAAGGAAGGGGAGACAGCGAGGAAAAGAAGGAGGAGGGAAAGAGAGGAAGGGGATGGAGAGCAAGAGTGTGGGAAGGGAGGGAGAGAGAGTGGAAGGAGTGGGAGAGAGGGGGCAGGGGGGAGAGCGGAAGGGGAGAGAAAGGGGACAAGAGGAAGGGGAAGGGGAGAGAGAGGGGAAGGAGTGAGGGAGAGGGGGCAAGGGAAAAGAGAGAGGGGAAGGGAGTGAGAGAGGGAAGGGAGTGAGAGAGAGAGGGAAGGGGAGAGAGAGGGGAAGGGGAGTGAGAGGGGAAGGGAGAGAGAGGGGAAGGAGTGAGAGACGGAAGGGAGACAGCGAGGAAGAGAGAGGTGGGAAAAGAGAGGAAGGGATGGAGTGAGAGAGAGAGTGTGGAAGGGAGGGAGAGAGAGTGGAAGGAGTGGAGAGAGGGGGGAGGGGAGAGGAGGGAGTGGAGAGAGGGGTGAGAGAGAAGGGGAAGAGGGAACGAGGTTGGAGAGAGTGGCAGGGCGAGAGAGAGAGGGAGGACAGGAAAAGAGAGGTTAAGGGGAGAGGCGGGAAGGAGTTAGAGCGAGAGGGGGGAGGGGAGAGAGAGGAGGATAACCTGAAAGGAAAGGGCAAGAGAGAGATCGGAGGGAGGGAAACGAGTGGGAGACATGAGAGACGGGTATTTAAATACTAACATTAGGCCCCAGTGAGATTTGAACTCACGACCCACTGCTCTAACCCCTGAGCGATGGAGCCACCTGCTCTGGGAAAAACGGGAAGGAGCAGGAAAGAGAGGGGAAGGGAAAAGAGAGAGCAGAAGGAGTGAGAGAGGGGGGAAGGGGAAAGAGAGAGGGGGAGGAGTGAGAGAGAGGGGAGGGAGAGAGAGAGAGAGGGGTGAGGGGAGACAGCGAGGAAGTGAGGGAGGTCGGGAAAGAGAGGGAGGGGATGGAGAGAGTGAGGGGAAGGAGTGAGTGAGGGAAGGAGAGAGGGGAATGAGTGAGAGATGGGGAAAGCGAGATAGTGGGAGAGTGAGAGAGGGGTAAAAAGATGTTGAGCGAGTCATGATGGGTGTTATATATGTAAATCTGTAAATACCTTGTGTAACCACCAGAGGGCTCATCCCCTGAAGTCCCAAGGGATCCCACAATCCCTTGGGAGCACCTGTACTTAAGGTGGCCTCACAGGCTAGGAGGCACTCTGGAGACCTGTAATAAAAAGACTAAGGTCACACTTTGCTTTGAGCCCGCAGTATCTGGTCAGACTCTTTATTCATACACAACAACTGGCGACGAGATACTGATGACGAAACCAATGATGCAGAGAACAGTGGGCATCCTGGAGAAATTTTCGGAGGGAGATGATTGGGAATCCTTCGTGGAGCGACTCGACCAATACTTCGTGGCCAACGAGATGGAAGGAGAAACGAACGCTGCCAAACGAAGGCCGATTCTCCTCACCGTTTGCAGGGCACCAACGTATGGCCTCATGAAAAACCTGCTTGCTCCAGCGAAACCCACAGCGAAATCATACGATGAGTTGTGCACACTGGTCCGGGAGCATGGGAACCCGAAGGAAAGCGTTCTGATGGCGAGGTACCGGTTCTACACGTACAAGAGGTCTGAAGGCCAGGAAGTGGCAGGCTATGTCACCGAGCTAAAGGAGCCTTGCAGGACATTGCAAATTTTGAAGGACATTTGGAGCACATGCTCAAGGACTTCTTTGTACTTGGCATTGGCCACGAAACGGTACTTCGCAAACTTTTGACTGTAGAGACCCCAACCTTGAGTAAGGCCATAGCGATAGCCCATGCGTTTATTGCCACCAGTGACAATACAAAGCAAATCTGTCAGCACACAAGTGCTGCTACAAGTACTGTGAACAAAGTGATGTTTTTTTATAAGCCTTTTATGATGGGTAGAGAGTGAGTGGGGGGGGGGGGGAGGGAGGGCAAGGAGAGGGGGAGAGAGGGGAAGGGGAGAGAGAGAGAGCGAGGGAGAAGGGGGGAGTCTGAAAGGAAAGGGAAAAAGTGAGAGTGAAAGTGAAAAGGCAGAGGTGGAAGAGAGTGCCAGAAATGAGAGATCCATATTTAAAAACTAAATTAATTTTGAGTAAGCACAAGTGAGATTTGAACTCACGACCCCTAGTTTACAAAACCAGTGCTCTAACGACTGAGCTATGGAGCCTCCTGCTTCCCTGAAGCCAGGGGAAGGAGCAGGAAAGAGAGGGGAAGGGGGACAGGGAGGCAGAGAGAGGGGAAGGGGAGAGCGAGAATGGAAGGAGTGAGAGAGCTGAAGGGGAGAGAGGGGTGGAGGAACGGGAAAGAGTGGTGAAGGAGTGAGAGAGAGAGGGAAGGGGAGACAGGAGGGGAAGGGGAGAGATAGAGGTGGGGAGAATGTAGAAAGTGGGGGAGAAGAGACGAGAAGGAGTAGGAAAGAGGGGAAGAGAAAGGGG